>NW_019175554.1:3145154-3357654 GCF_002260705.1 Seriola dumerili
GCCTGCTTGCCACAGAGCCAGGAACAGAGGCTGCTAATGGGCTAATTTCATTCCTAATTAGAGAATTCATTTGTCCATTTAGGTCTGTACGAAAAATGCTCAACTATTTGAAGGCTAAATTGGTCTGGACAGATACAACATAACTACCTAGACTGGTCTGACGCACAGCCTTTCCATCATTTCATTAATTGGATGATTAAAAAAAATGTCACTCACAAACCGGGTAGTTTAGATTTTTTGTTTTCCCGATGTTTGGTCATAAATCTTTATTCCACCAGTGTAGATATGTCTGTTTCACTGTTGCAATCAGTCAGTGTGCCCTCTCTCTCTCTTTCTCTCTCTCTCTCTTCCTCCCTCTCACAGCCATATTTATGGCCTGTCAGGGTCACAGGCTGTCACAGAGAGCACCCTCATAAACCCTTTCACCGATGTCCTGCTGGCCCTACTGTAGTTATGTGATCATAATGGAAAGTCTACAGTTATCATGTGTGTGTGCTCTTTGTGATTTGTATGCATCATTAGCTAAGACATCTGGAGATGTGGAGAGCAGAAGTGTGTGTTTATATGTGTCTTATGGTTTAGAAAAGGAAAGCATACTGCCCTCATGACCATGCAGTGGGTATGAGGTTTGTGTGTGTGCGTGCGTGCGTGCAGATTTATACCCAGGAAGTCTGCAGCCATCAGGGTGTCACTGAAATGGTGCTGTAAATCACACACGCTTCTCTGATAAACAGGCACACATACATTTGTCAAATTAAGCTGTAGTGGAAGTTCAACCAGTGGAGGACAACACACACCCTGTAACGCCTCATGCCTAATATTTCTCCACTGCCAGTCATATCCACAATTGTCCAGTCCCAAACTAATTAGTGCACATCCATCACTTTCTATGTTTTCTCTCAAATCTTTAATGCATATATTTCTTTCATTTTTCCAAAACACTCCCACACCCAACAAGATGCTGTCAAGTATATATACACATGCCAGTTTTTTTCCCACAGGTTTGATCATAATTTGACTTGACATCTGGTTGTTAGTATGACTAATTATTAGTTTTCTGTTTTTGCCTTTTTTGGAAAAAAGGAATGAAATGTGGGAAGAAAGAGAAGGTCAAAACAATGAAAAAAAGGTGTGTGCTAAAAGAAACCACACAAATAGGTGCCTGAAAAACAAGAAACTCATCTCCAACATTACAGAATGTTTTGAAAATAGCTACCAAACACCCTCCCTATGCAATACTGCATCATCAGAGTTCACAGTTTATTTTCAAGACCTGCTTACTTTTGCCGATTTCAAAATAGTTGGCAATTAATTAATTGGCTCTCTGTGTGTATATGCTGTAACACTTTGTGTTAACATACACAGGACTGCTGTCCAGGATTCCAGGATACAGACACCAAGGTCATGAGTGAGAAAGCTTTCACTAGACACCAAAAATAAAGTCTCAATAGTTGCTTGTTTCTTTTTTACACATTTAATCAACCATTCAATTATACTGTCTGGGAATTTTCTCTCACATTACAACATAACTTGTCTTCCAGATTAAACGACAAAACATAGTTGTCTAGGCTCTCTAAAACGAGAAGAAACGCATTTGTCTGTGTTTTCCAAAACTGTTAAAAATCACAGTTGAAAAATAAATCTGTTTTATCTGTTTTTGTTTCTGTGACAACGGTATGGTGCTTTGTTGAGGTTTGGAGAAACATTTGGTTTAATATGATTAATTTGCTAAGGTTATGGGACCGTTATCATCATGGTGACAACAATAAACATGTGGTGAAGGTTTGAGAACAATCATGGTTAAAAAAAGAAAAGAAAAAAGAAACATGACCTTGACTGTTGGTTCGAAATGGTAAATGAACAGCAGTCTCACATTACATTTTGTTAACCCATCTATCCACCCTGACCTCCTCCATATGCAGACTTTGTTGCTTTATAAAGACGTCACTTGACTTCCTTCTTTTGCTCCCCTCATAATTACCATGGCCACTTTGTTGCTTGAATATAAACATGTCATTTTGAGGCATTAAGTCAAACAACCGGTGCTGTTGGGAGGACAGTCTCCAACATTAAAGTTTAAACACTGTTTTAAAGTCTTCTCCATACTGCCAGGAATATTATTCTGCTGGGGAAATACTGAATCACTCGTATACTTCTTTAGATGAATTATTAGAAATTTAACAGAATTTATATATATGTATTCTGCTAAATTTATATATATGTACATTTAGATGCGTGTTTGATGTATATATATTACATTATAAAGAATTTTCATTGTAGAATGTAAACTGGCTTCCCGGCTTCCAAACACAAACAAATCCCAGAAAAAATGACAAAAGGACACAATGTCAGTGTCCTGATGGGTAGCTACTGCCCTTTATGTGCAGCAGTAGGAGGTAGGAGATAGCTGCAGCAACGTTAATAAACGGCATAAGAAATATGACAGAACATGATGGCAGATTCTAATCTTTATAAATCAAACATGAATGATTGTTTTCAGTGTCCCAGGCCTGTTCGAGCAGGCGGCAGAGGGATGAGCATATCCCTTGGATCAGGCCAGAAACATGCTCCAGGTCCAACCTGTCACTCTAAAGGTTAACAGATGCATTGGAGAGTCACACTACACCACCACTGAGGTGACCGAGGTGAAATATCTGCCCTCTGTGTGGCTATGGCCATTGTTTGCAATAACCAAAGTATTTTCTAGGAGCCCACACTGTTCTATGAAAGCTAAAAACATACCTAGCTCGGAGCACTCTTGGGAATGTACAGCAGCGTCTCATTTCCATTGAAAACAATGAGGAGAAAAGAAAAAAGATGTTCCCAGCAGACATGCAGCTTTAATATTCTCGGGGCATACAGTATAGGTCGAGCGCTTGCTGGTGTCGAGATAAACCTTCATAGCTCAGTTGATTAATGCATTACAGTGGAAGGCTGGAGCAGGCGTGGACATGAATTCATTTTCTGACAGTAATACAATGCAAAATGAAACACTCCTAGGTTATAGACAGTTTGTTTCATAAGCTCTACCCAGCGGTTGGGTTGGCCCTTAGTGACTAACACGTTTACATAGACTGTAATATTCCAAAATTACAGTAACCTGATTAAGACAACACTGTATACTAATAAGAAATTTCTATACAAAAATGTGTTCTAATTTTTCCAAACAAGGTCAAAGTCCAACAAAGTATAATGAAAGTGAGACTTGAAGTATTTCAGTTCTAGCCACAATATTAAAGAGCATTTTAAATATGTGTACTAGACTATTTGATGTTCCACAGCATTTTGTACACATCCATATGATGATCTGTTTGCTTGTCGACATATCCTCTACCTCTAACATACCTGTAACAAGACTAATGACGTGTAACCACAGAAAAAGTTACAACCATATTTTTCAGCTGTCTGTTTCAAGTGCATCTAACAGAGCAGATACACTCCTATTTGAATCAATCCAGCTGTCTACAGAGACTGCATAACGGCTATCATTTTACTCTACACACTCAAAAATGCAGCCCAACACATACTTTTATGCTTCAAGTCTATTTTCTTCTGTTTTGCATATAACTTGGTTTAGTATTGGTCTCTGAGCCTAGCCAAAATGCAGCTGCTCACACTATGCTTCCTGTGTAGACACAGTGTAAACGTCTACAACTGCTCTAGCAGCTCTGTGAAGCCGTCAAATCAGAGCTTTGGGCCAAACGTCAGCATGCCAACACGCTCACAATGACAAGGTCACCAGAGGAAAAATCAGGGGTTCATCAAAGTCTGTAGGATTCATCCTCAGGGAACCATGAATGTCTGTATCAAATGTAAGGGCCAATCATCTGGCAGTTACTGAGATATTTCAGTCTTAATCATTTGTGGCTCAATGTTCCATGAACAGGAATATAGTTCATCTAAAACACTGTCCTACCTGGAGTAAGCTCAACAGTCAGACTGTTTCAGTCCATGCAAACACAGTCAGTGGTACAGGAAATCACTGTGTGACATTCCAGACCATGGCTCAGCTACACAACCGTCCTCCAACCCTGTGTCTCTCACTGAAAACAATTTGCACTTCCTCCATGTGGAAACATGAGCGTAAAGTAGTTGCTCATGTTGGATTCTCTTACTGCCTGACATCTCACAAGTGCAGTGACTGTTTCACCTCGGGACTGATGTGTCTCTCCATTATTTAAATCTCTCTGTGCTAGTATTAGGTCACTACAGCATAAAACGTGCTTTCCTTTTATGAATGAAACAGCCAAACTGACAAGCTAAAATCTGAAAAAAGAAGCTAAACTAAAATTAGGTCTATCCACTAAAAGGTTAATAAAAATAGTTTCAACATTTTAGAAAATGTGCCAATTTCTTTTTCTTTCTTGCCAAGAGTTAGAGAAGCTCAATAACACTTTCATGCCTGTGCATTACTAGAACTGGAGCTACAACAGGTTGTATTCCAAAATCTTGGTGAGTAAAGGAATGAAGTTTGATGCTGAACTCACAGTGTTTCTTCCAGACTGTTAATGCTAACGCTGGCTATGCAGCAATAGCAAAACTTACAAAAAGCTCCTTTAAACAAACATGGTACGAGTTAATTTAGCAGTGTTGGCAGGTGTATTTTTCAGTGGACCACAAAGCAAATGTCCGTAGCTGAGTGAGTGATGAAGTTACATCATTGGTAGGCCAGCGGAGTGTTGGACTTTTCCCATCGGCCGTTGCTCTTTCAAAATGATTTGGTGTTTGTATTACATCATCAGGGAGTGCAGTACTGCGGTGCAGTACAATTTCATAACTGAGCTGTGACTAAATGAAAAAAAAGGTACAAATAGTCGAATCTTGCAGTCAAATCCGATTCCGCTGACGAGAGAGAGAGAGAGTAATGCAAGTCACAGAGTTGATGTTCTGACACGACAAAGTGCTGTATTGGAATTGCATTTATTTAAATGAAATTAACTGTACATTAAATGCATATGTAGATGTAGAGCCATGTGTTGTGTGCACTGTACGTGTTTTAAACAAACTAATAACAGCAACAAAGCAACAACAGTCGAGGCTTCCTGAGACAGAGGCTATTTACTGCAGACTTTCAGTGATGTTTCCCTGCAGGGCAAACAAGGACTTACTGCCCTCTAACTCTGTCTAGTTCTTTCTCTAAACACATAATCCATCACAGTCACAAACAGCAGAAGACTGCAGGTAGTCTTGTCTTTCTCCTGGCTCTGAGTGATAGAGAGTAAATCTGCCGTGGCATTAATGCAGCAGACTAGAATGGATAGGAAACTACAATGTTTATTAGCTGTTCCAGATAAGGTGGAAGAGGCAGATTTCCTTCAAACATGGATGCAGTGCGTTTTTCTCAATTCCACTGAGTGTAATATACAGTATCAAAAATCTTTCATGTGAAGTTTATGAGGAAAACTTTGGGGTCAACAGAATTTCATATTCAACATATCTTCTCTTCCACAATTGTGTGCCTGTTTATCTACTGTGGCTTACACACATGCCATCTCCAACCATCCTAACATTGCACTCAGCCTCATGCGCCGACTTGACTGCAGTGTGTCAGAGCCAAAAGTGTTGCACAAGCTTTCTTCTCTATACCCTGTCTCACCTTTTCTATTTATAACCCATATCTGCCTGTCTAATACATCAGGGTGGGAGCAAAGATCTCAAAATACAGACTGACTCAAAAAAAGGTCAAAATATTGAAAGATCATCGCAATAAAAAGCACCTTGCTATATCTCATACAAATGTATTTATGGTTGCAGGTATAGCTGTTTATAGCTATTTTTAGTCTATAAAATGTCATAGAATAATAAAAACCCACCCAACACAATTTCTCTGAACCATAAAGGAGTAGGAATGAAAATGAAAATGCATATTTGTTTTCTTGCCCTGAGTTCGATTAGAAGGTTGATACCACTCTTATGCCTGTCTTTTCAATATGAAGCCACAGGCAGCAGCGGGTTAGCTTAGCTTAGCATAAAGACTGGAGTCTTGAGGTAGTCAATGGACCAGTGGAGACTCCATACACTTTGTTTTTTTTTTTTTATGGATTAAAGAACATACTGCTGTTTCCCCATTTCCAATGTAAGCAAAGCTAAGCAAACCAGTTGCTTACTGTAGCTTCTTTTTTAAAACAGACAGACATGAGAATGGGATTGATCTTCTCATCTAACTCTCAGCAAGAAGGCAAATAAACATATTTCCCAAAATGGCAAACGATTCCTTTAAGTAACGTGGTTAATTTGTTTAACTGTTCAAAACCAGAACATAATCAATTTGCAGCACCATAAAATAGAGAAAAGGTCCATCCACACACACATCCAGACACTGGAAGCATCAACTATTGGGCATTTTTGCACAACAATTGACTTGAAATCATTATGAAATACATTGTTATTAAACTGACTAATGGAGTAATCGACTAATCCTTCGCTGAGTAAAATCCTAACTTGACCAGATCAGAGACCAATCTCAAATAAGTCAGCAGTCTTTAATGCACATACTTAAAAGGTTTGGAGAAACTCCAGTCATTACGAATCCCGATGCAGAGCTAGCCCACCCACAGTTGGCAGATGGGTTGGTGCAGCATTGCCAGGCCTGAAAGCGTCCAGCCGGTGTATTAGTCACCTGCCAGTCAGCACTGGGTCGACGCCAGAAATGAAAAAGCTCGCCTGTCAGGACTGAACATTACATGCTACATTAACAGTCACAAAAAAAAAAAAAAAACACACTAGATATTACCTTTTAGACCCTTCTAAAGACAGGGAGCAGCAACTGTGGACTGACATCTCTGTGTACGTGCAGGCACAAGACTATTCCAGTAAATTAGTCACGCTTTTTAAGGAAAGAAAAGTAAGAGGATTTAACTCTTTTACAGCGCACAATGTGTGACCAATTTCAACTCACACCTCAATGATGGGATATTTCCTTTGATCCCCAAGAGCCGAAATGATTCACATCTCCTTCTTGGGCCTAACACTACGAAAAAGCAAAGAAAGGAAGAGGTAATGGAAATGTTAAGGGAGAGGATGCTGATATTGTGTGGCAGGGAAGCAAGGTGATAAAACTAAAGGGAGCGAGGCAAGTGATATGCAGTTGTGTGTGTGTGTGTGTGTGTGTGTGTGTGTGTGAGGCGGGGGGGGGGGGGGGGTAAAGCTGCAAAAATGAGATGAGATTATTTATGGCATTAAGAAACCATGAAATAGAATCGAGCAGGGGCTTGTAGTTCATCTCCACTTTAAAAGACAGAAAGACTGAAAGCTATGTAGACAGAGAGAGATCATCTTCAGTTACAAGTAAACCATGATGCATCTGTGTGTTATTCTGAAGTACAAAGGAAGGGATAATAGTCGGTCATTTAAAGCTTTTCAGCCTCTATTTCTGCAAACAAATTAATCCCTGGAAATCTTGGGAGTGAGAGAAACATTTTACCACCCTGATGCAAAGCAACACTGCAAGACCAAGAAAATAAAAAAGTACATAAAAATAAAAGTGATCTAGTTATTTACCAAAAGTAAGAATCTTCACTTCTACTCACAATTTTAAGAATAAAAGCTGTTCATGAAGTTTCTTACAACTTAAAAATACTCTTTAATTCAAAAAGACATCTCTTCAGTTAGTTAAGAGCAGGTCTCAGACACCTTCTGTTTCAGGCGAACTGTAATATGTTGGTCATGACGTATAATGCATTAGCTGAAGCACTATGTATGATTCAGGTTAGCTTTAGCCAGATATCTGCAATGATTGGAACACTGGACAGGATGTTACACACCCTTTCTTGTCTTTATTAGGGTTGTGAACATCAAGAATAAAGAATAAATAATTGATGTTGTTTGCAGTCACTTTCCGTGCAGCATGATGGTCTGAATCATCCATGTGGTACTAAACTCTCTTTATTACTGGTATGTGATTTAGAGGCAGCTGTGGAGTTTCTTTTTGTTCCCCTTTCTGCCAATTTCTTATAATTTCATCACTTTTTACATATTTATATGTTTTAAATTTGATGGATTAACTAATTTCACATATTAATTGCTACTGGATACACAAGTTTTACATAAGTAAAATAAACTTTTAAAAAAAGTTATACATTTTTGCAGAATATCAAAAAAAGAACAATATGATAGATGTAGGGTATATCCTTCCTTCTGATTGGCTATTCACAAAGAGCGTGCATGTGATTAATCATGTGACTTGCGCTTAAGGTTACTCTTACACTTTATACTAAGTAGCTCAATAAATGTGTCTTATTTCTCACACTCGGCAACGAATGATTTTACTCCCTGGTTCTGTATTTATTCGACTTAAGAGATTTACTCTAAAGATTTCTAAAATATTTATAATATAAATGTATAAACAGGGATGAAATTATAGAAATTGGTTTACAAGGAAACAAGAGGAAAACCAAACTGAGGTAAGAATGAAATTCTGTCTGCTGGTAGTCGACAAACATCAAACAAATCATATAATAGGAAGAATTTAGCACCACACTGACATGGGAAGTCAATGCACACAAATCAGTGCCAGCTTCTTTCTTGTTGTTTGCACCTATGATAAATGCAAAAAAACAAGAAAAGTGGTATAACATCACATCAGATGTCTAAGTCATAGGCAAATCGTGAGCTAAAGCTATCTTAATCCAATCACTCAAAAACAGGTGTGCGTCCACCTCTAGTTCTGTGCTGCAGTTAAGATCTGCTCTTAAGCAAACTCAAAAACTGCCAGAGCTCTCTTACATTTATCTTTCCCTTAAGTCCAAAATTTCTCTCTTAGCAGTTTGATAAAAATCCAACATCCTGTGATCTGAGCTCAGACAGTGCCGCGTACATGGCAGCACAAAGCTTTCAATCCTGAATGATGCTATGTGTGTTTGAACTGAGTAGCACAGTTCAGCGACTCTTCATCGGTGCAAGCATAGACAAGAAAAATGAAAACTGCAAAGACTTCTGACTGACTTTGGTCCTGTAGTTTCCAGGTCAGTGGCTGTGAAAACATACAACACTGGAGCTGTGATCCAGGGAATTTAACAAAACCTGAACATGCCCCAAAGTTGAGACCACGTTCAGTTACAGTTTCTACAGCTGCTAAACCACAAGTGGGAGCAGCACACAACGTTTGGATTTTTCAGCACTCATATTGTGTTAATAAGCTGAGATGGCAGCGTAGGGACTATTTATAGGTTTACAGATACTGCATATATTTATAATCAGTGACAGATTTTACTGGTAAATAAGTAATGATTGATTTGCATGCTTTTCTGGTTTGCTAAAGCATCTGAGGTAATCACATGAGTATATAATGTCTTATGCTTTGTTGTGATTTGCATTCTCATGTAGTGTGTATACTGATGCACATGAGGTGCACCTCGCATGAAAGAAACATACATCATCATGTTTAGTCATCTGTTTCATCATGTGAATGTGTGTCTCTTGTACGTCTTCACGTCTCCATCAATTCCATCCTCGCAATAAAAGACTCCCTCTTGGGTATTATTGCTTTGTTCAGGGTTGTCATATTAACGGCTGAGTGTGGGTGTTCAGAGGACACTCACCACAAGAGAGAGCGGCCTCTTCCATGACACCACTCCGATCAGTCCAGAGAGCAGCACCTGGCAGAGAAAACCAAAACAGATGCTGTAAGAGGTGAATGATACTAACAAGTATGAGAAAACAAAGATCGATGTATGTTCATATGTCTGCACTAAAGAGAAATTCCAGTGTCATGTAACCTGGAGCTTCTTTTTGTAGTTTGGGCCACTTTTCCTATCGATTATTATATCCATCCATCCATCCATTTTCTACCGCTTATCCTCTAGTAGGGTCGCGGGGGGGGGCTGGAGCTTATCCCAGCATCCTTTCGGGCGAGAGGTGGGGTACACCCTGGACAGGTCGCCAGTCCATCGCAGGGCACACAGAGACAAACAACCATTCACTCTCACATTTCGATTATTATATCTAGTATACTAATATATTTAAATCTTGTGTTGAGGCACCTGAACATTGGCTGTGGAAGCTCCCACCCTTTGAAACCGTGTTCAACCATCCAACTATTGTAAAATGAACATGTGTTCTTGGTTGACTATGTTTGTATTTCCCTTATGCCTTTGTCCATTTTTAGCCATGCTAGCGGCTCTGGGGATAGTAATGTTGGTCAGTCAGTCAGTTGTTCCATCACTTTGGTCGACACTGACTTATCTCAACAACTATTGGATAGATTGCCATGAAATTCGGTTCAGGAATTCATGCCCAAATGTCCAATGTAAACATCCTTCACAGTGTGACTTCAGCTTTGACCCACTGTACTTTCTGTAGTTGACCATGTAGTTTTTTGTGCACTGAGGGATTATCATCAACATTTCAGGTGCCCTCGTTTTCTGTTTTACCTCAAAATGAAGTGGTTTGGATAATCTGTCAGTTATAGTCTGTGTGATCTGACCACTTGTTTCTTGCTCCGTCACACTTCACTGTAGCACTGTTGCCACGTTCCCAGATCTCAGCAATTACTTTGGTGAACCCGATGTTATCAGTACCAATTACACTGATGGCGAAAATTATGAAAGATAAGACCAAAGTTTTAATAAACCAAAATACACAGCAATTAACATTGCCTCAATTCAAAGGCCTCTAATAGACAAAAGAGACTTTCAGTGTGGGGTTCAATTCTTTGGTTTCTCTGGTAAAGACACTCATTGAAGAGATCATGATAAGTTGAGTAATACACAGATCAGTCTGTATCACCCTTGTTTCAGTGTGCGTCTCTTTGTCAATTAGTCATCAAGTATTCACCGGGTGACTCCCCCTACAGATTATTTCTCCTTTATCTGGGAGCAAATGGACGTGATCCTGTAGTTTGAGGTGGTTAATTAAAGGAAATTGAATGCAGTAAGCTTTTCTGGGGCTGCACTATGCATAAGTGTGATGCCACATTTTCTCACAGTTGGTTAGGATTTTAAGAGCTATTCTAATGTGTTCCCAGCTTCTTATAAGTATGATTCACTCCTTACACAACCTGATCCCCCATACAGGAAACTGTGTATGTACTTCTAATTTCATTCGGCTGCTTCTGGTGACTGAAATGAGATGTAAAGGCTGCTGAAAATCCACACTTTGGTCCCACTGGGACTTCAGAGTGTCCTGATATTATTCATGTTTACCTCTTTATTAGCTGCCAGATGTATTTTGAATGTGGTACAAATCGTAGATCATGTATGGAGGAGATCGGGGTGGATGGATATGTCAACAAAAGTGTCAGTGAAAGTTTCTTCTTGTCTCATCTAGTGTCACTACTAAGGTCACTTCATCAGACTGTCTCTCGGGACATATTGATACTCCAGGTTTTTCCATTAGCACTGATCAGCTTTTCAGATTTTGTGCTCCAGCTACCTGGAGCCAGTTACCCTGAAGCTTCATGCTGAGATGAAACAATTCAAACTATCTGGACCCATCTTGCTGCGAGGTCTGTGCCTGCCCCTAATATTTATTACTCCCATCTGTTATTGATCCGTCTGTCTGATTTAAATCCACGTAATCCTACCTCTGTAACACAAACTGTGTGTTTGCGTTTTGTGAGGATGTAACTCCAAACAGCAGATGTTTTTTTTAATGAGATGCCTGATTACATTAAATTTAGATTTGAAAGAACACCCATTGGTTTTCTCAGCACGCTTCACTCGGGGTGTGGTGTTGCATTTTTACAGAGCTTGCTACTGTAGGTGTGAATTCCTGTATCACTGAAATGTGTGTGAACAAAGGGTACTCATAGCCTCCAGTGCTCCATTCCTCCATGGTCTGTCTCTGCCTTTCACCCTTCTTCACCCTCCATTAAACACCAACACGTTCTCCCCATTTTCTCCCCATCTTGTTCCCCTCCTTCCCTCTATCCACTGACTTGCTTGATATCCGCCTTCTCTATTTTTTGCCATCTTTCCCTTTCCAATTTCTCCCCACATCACACTCCATCTCTGTAGCTCCTGCTCCTGCTCTGCGCCCACACAGTCACAGTATATTTCTGCACTTACACGCTCACTTTCACTATACTCCCTATCCAGCCTTCTCATTTCTATTTCCCTCTCCATCCTGTTCCACTCTCTAGTCAATCTTCCACTGCTTCACTCACCTTGATACTCACAGGACCTGGTGAATGGGATGTCAATATTTCATTTGAGTGTGCATGCGCACGCATACACGCACGCACGCACACACACCCACACCCACACACACACACACACACACACACACACACACACACGAACGCAGGAGTCTTGGGACCCCGATATACAAATAGAAACCTGGATAAGGCTGATGCTATTTTATCTTTTTTTATAAGTAACAACAAATTCCACAAAAAGACCAAAACCAGCAACAAATGTATCGAGCTATCTTACATTATGCTGTGATATAGACTTACCATCCAAAAACCATTCCAAAAAAAAAAAAAAAAAAAAAAAAAAACATTACTCCCTGCACAATTTTTCCCCACTCATTTTGTTGTAGTGAACTCTTTGGCATGCTGCAGTCATGCTTGGATAGTATCAGAATAAAGGCTGTCGCCCCCAGTGTCCACTGGGTGCAATTATGTCACTGCCCGGCTCTGTTGCGACTGCCAGAGACAATCTGTAGCCATTCTAGCCGACGTGCCAATGCCTACAGTCTCTTTCATCATTCCACTGTCTTTACAAGCTGCGTCTATTTTTGTTCAAGCAGTCCGTTCTGAAGCATGAAATTCACTTATGAATGTATATTAGTGCCCATATTTATATTTCATTGACTTACAATTATGCATTTCATTAACTGTCTTTACATGCATATAAAAACGACATATTTCTTTTTTGCTTTCTCACTTTGAAGCAGGAGAATGATTGCTACCGTTTTTCTTTTTGCTAATATACAGTATACAATTTAGGAAATATAGATACAAAACAAAAGAATAACATGCAACCAGAGACAGCAGACATGCACCCTATGCACCCTCTTTACTGATAATGTCTCTACTGTATCTTCTGTGTTGGTTGCTGCTACAAACTGCATCAGACAGCAGCAGACAGTGGCTTGTGTTACTCCTTTGTTACTGCAGGTACCATTCAAACTGCATACTGGTGTCAGGCACTGCCACATGGAGTCTAGGGAAATTGTGTCACTATTACAAGCCTCTCTCTCTCTCTGCTTCGGTGCTGTTCCTTGGTGCAGTAGGGAAAAAGTGCACTGCATGACGCACAGTCCAGGCTGTATTGAGATCCTATATCCTAATTCAGTTCCCCAACCGTTTCAGTCTCATCAGAAACTGTGCAACTAAAGGTAGCTCAATTATTGCTTTTAGGAATTTAGGAGCTCCATGAGCAGATATTCCCGCATGACTGAAAAGGGGTGATGCATGGCATAGGATATGACATATCACAGACTGATTCAAAATATGTTTACTTTATTACCCCAAAGTTTGCTGCAAATTAGTTAATTTAAGGGTTGTAATTATACACACACACACACACACTCTCTCTTTAGGTGTGATGATATTTATTTGTATATCAATTTTAAGATGCTTTCTTTACATCATATTAAAGTTCCTCTTCTTCCTACTGCTCTTCTAACTGTATTTTTGATGTTTTGTTGATATCTTGATGTATTACCTTTATACTGGTTAACAATACCCAACAAAACATCTGTCAGCCTATTTGTGCATATAAATAAATATATATATATATATATAATATATACTGTATATATATCTGTTGAAAAAGACTGTTTCATTCCAAGTCAGATCTTCATCTGGTAGAAATGCTTAAAAGAGTGAGAGAGAATTAATCTCATTATTCCTGTATTTGGTGTTTTACTTCCTAGGGGGTGTGATGAAGTGGGGAAACTACAAAGATTACAGGGCTGCAGGCATGCTCAGAAAAGGAGCCAACAACCTGAAAACGCAGAAAGTTTTCTCCATACAGTTGTATGATACATCTGTATAATGGTATACGAGTAGAAAAACCTAAATAGTTTGGGATCAGAGACCATCACTGCAGCAGAGACTGAATGTAACTAAAATGCAGGGATGCTCTCTTCTCGTCTCATCCTGACTTTTTTTTTCTCTTGCCGTCCTTCCTGTCTCTCCACTGTGCTGTGCATTGCATGTGCCCATGCGTACAAGTGTGAAAGCCTATGTGTGTACCTGTGTGTCTGTGGTGTGAGGGGGAAATAATGTGAGAGCAGGACCCATGTGATAGCTTTGCTGGTTGTCAGTCACTGGAGGCTTTTCTCCTTGGCTGCTCACAGAACAGGATTAACATGCAATACTTAGCAGCATTAGTCACTGAAGCCTGGGTAGCACACACCCACTAACATGGTGAAAAAATGCTGAAGCATATTTCAGTACATTTGCATATTTCCTTATATCCTATCTTAATTTATAAATTAAGATGGAAGACCAGAATTCATTATCTGAGTCTGTGGTTGACGGTTAAATGATGCTGAAAACTCTTAATAAGATATTCAAATTAATGAAAATGATGAGTTGGAAATTTTAAGTTGCTGAATCACAAAACATGGAAAAATAAACAATAAATGTATTTTTAGGAAATGAGAGTTTGGATAATTTGATACAGTATATTTTCTGGTAATCTTGAACCACCTGTAAATATTTCCTTGCAGAAGGCTTGATGTTGACAGTCAAACACTGAGGATTTTGTTCAGGAGCAACAATCAGAGTCTTAATTTCAGCGCTGCATAACATTTAAAGACTTAAAACTTTGATAGCAGTTAGTCAGCAGTTAATAGCAGGATGTTCAGATCATTAAGCAGCTGAGGTGACATTCAGCTGGTGGGAAACAACTTTAAAATGACAGACGATATGATAAAGTGAGCATAAAAAATGAATTAATTTTTAAAACTGCAACTCTAACATGAAAATGTGAGAACTTTCTCTGTGTGTCTCTTATACCTACACACACACAACACACTCGCATGCAGATGCACAAGAACACACAGGAGAGAACTGACAAGTGTAAATGGAACAGGGAGATAAAAGCGAGGCTTTGGTTTTTCACGGGACTGGATCAGAGGAGCCAGTGTCACAGCCATGAAAGAATGCATTACTCTGATACTCTGACAGAGACAACTAACACCTACACACAGCCCTTGCAGAGGTGACATGTCATCTGAGGCCCACCACAAAGAAAACATTTAAAAATACAACTTAAAATTCTCTTTTTACAGATCAGCAACTTATTGCAAAGACAGTGTGAAAAGGTTGAACTCAAACCGATTTATGGCAGACAAAAGGCACATGAGCCCTGCTGGATCCCTGGATGGGAGAAGCCCAGTAAGAGATTAAGTCTGAGCAGCTGCCGCAGCAAATTCCAGCTATACACACACCGCAGTACGGACAGTCACAACACGGTACGTAACTACAATGAACAAAAAGACCAAATCTGGCGTTGATTTTACTTGCCGTCACTTTGTAAGTATCTTCATCATCTACAGTGTGATACTAAATTTGTATTATTATCATTATTATGCAACATAACATAATAACATACCTTGTCTACAAAGAGCTGAATGTGCTGCAGCAGATTTCTGCTTCCATTTCAGCCAATTTCCTGTTATTTTATCCCAATTCGTGTATTTATGCATTAGACACATTAAACTGATGTATATTTCCCATCTTAATCATTCCTAGGGATTTAAAGATTTCATACAAATAAAATTAAATCTAAAAACGTAGAATTATAAAGTATGTATTCTTGCAGAATAGAGTGAATAAAATGGATTATTTAAATGAATGTACAATATGTCTGTAAATTAGAGGAAGTCACTATTGTTCACCTACAGTGAAAAACTTTTTTGCAAAGTTGATACTTCAGAGTATTATTTCGTGTAATTCTTTTAAGTCTGATAAATACGGGCCCTGAGCTATAAACAAAGCTCTTGTTCACTCTTTGTACTAACCTACAGATTTAAAGACACAGAATGAAAATGGAGCCATAAGCAGCCGAGTTCATGTCTGCTCTTAGTTGTGATGAGGTGAGGAGCTTGGTGATTTAGGGCCACTTCACTTTGGTGAGTCGGTTAAAGTGGCTGAGACACTTGTTAAAGCTGCTTCCTGGACACCTCTCCTTGAATATGATCTGGGTACTACTGACTGGGAGGAGACCCCAGGGCTGATTCAAGACACAGTGGAGGGTTTGCATCTCCCAGCTGTCCCAGGAAGTCTCAGGAAACCCCCTGGAGGAGCTTCTAGGGAAAAGAAATCTGAGCTTCTGTAATTTCTGCCCTGCTGGTCACATGATTTACGGATAAAAGAAAAGATGGTAGAAGTTCAGGTTGTTTTTTGGTAACGTTTAATTTTACGGCTCATGTATTTCCTGCTAATTTCCTGGAATTTCCTTAAAATTCTCTAAAAAATGGCTGGTATTTAACTGTTAATTACTGTTAGGTCTTACAATATTTGACACTAATTATAAAAGAAATGGAGAAAGTGTTAGTTGATACAGTTATTAATTACCTGCTCATTAAATTCAAGTTTTAAAGAAAGAGACTAGGAAATGATATAGTAGGTAAGTGACAAATGGTTCTCATTTAGGCTATTCTACACTCTGCATATCAGCAGTGTAATCCATCATTACTCCACTCTTATGTCTAAACTGCTGGCTAAAACTGATGAAGTTAATTAAAACTTTGTCCTTGTATCATTTTGTCTTTCTTGGTTCCCCTTTTTCCTGTTATTAAGTACTTGGTGATGTAGAGTATACTATAAAGGGCTGCTCATACATAAAATACACATTTTTTTATCATTCACTACACTGTTTTCTATTGAGTGGTTTACTGCCAGAAGGAGATAAAAACAGTTACTTCAAGTATTTTTGTCAGACAAAATTAGAACTTAAATAGTTGTTTAACGGCTGTGGAAGAGGCATTGATACCATTCTAGTCGAAGAGTCTCTGATATTTTTACTTCCACAAACACTGTACTGTAATGTAAATAGCACAGAACACCTTTCGTTACAGTGAAATCACATACAACAACACAAAACTGCAGCCTCAAAACACACAAGCACACAAACAAAAGCACTAGCCTAAAAACATTGTGTGGCTGCTGTATTGCATTGAATTACATCATACAGGTGTTTGTTTTTTCTACTCACTTGGTGTATATGTAGATAAAATCAAGTGGAATAATTATATAATAAATAGGTCTCAGGATTAGAAATAATCCCACTTGATTGTGTCAAGTCAAGTCAGGTTTATTCATAAAGCCCAATATCACAAATCACAAGCTTCCCTCAGGGGGTGTCATACTCTGTACAGCAGACGACACCCACTATCCTCAGAAAATCCCTCAAAAATCCTTTAATGGCCAAAAACCTAAAAGGAAGAAAACTGATCCATATTTCAGGACGGACAGAGGCATGCTGAGTGTACAGAATATAACAAAATAGAAAAAATGTATAATATATGTAAAATCAGTGAATGTATGAATCCAAAGGTAAATTTCCACCTCAGGTGACAATAAATGTATGTGTTTTTATACATGTATGTAAATTTATATGTATAATCAGTTTTGTCTCATTTTATTTTGTTTCTTCTGATTAAACAACCTTTTAATTCACAGTGAACACTTCCTATAAAAAACAGTCAGCAGTGGAGGCTCCATATTACTGATGACAAAGAAAAAGATATGCGAATAGTGACACTGCTACGAATTCTACCTAAATCAGTCTTGACCTATTCTTATTCATTTATGCATGGCACCAATCAAAGAAGCCATTACTGAGAGTGAGGGTTTAGAAAGCAGGCCGTTTCTCAAACATCATCACAGCCAAGATGGATGCAGCTAGTGTGGTTGCCGTGGTAACCATGAACTGGCCATTTGCCAGGATCCATAATGATTTCCCATCAGCTGTGAGAAGCAGGGACCCCACCCAAGAATCCCCCACAACCTCACCACACACACACACACACACACACACACGTTTCATAACGTTTCATAGAAACCATGTCTTACATGTTGAACTTAACTAAAACACTGGAGTGCAACAGACAGAAACCCCTCTCTGACACACATAATACACAAACTGTGTGAATCTCTCTCCTCTCCCGCTGTTTTTTTTCAAGTGAAACAGCTCCTTTTATTTCCTTTCACTTTTGCTTTATTTTGGTTAAGAGAAGAAAGTCTTTCTACAGAGTCAACTGTCTACTCTTAGAGCTCTTTCTGCTCTGCAGCCTCTTCGCACAGAGTAATCTGACACAGTACATGTGTAAGAGAGTGTGTGTGTGTGTGTGCGTGTGTGTGTGTGTGTGTGTGTGTGTGTGTGTGTGTGTGTGTGTTTCTACCATAAGTGCAGTACGGAACAGAATTCATCCGGGGAAACTCAACATCCCGGTCTTTAATGAAATGAAGAGCTGCTAATTAAATTGACGTCTATAAGGGAGTTGTCTTTTTTTTTTTTTTTTTAAAAAGGAGTTTGCTACATATGTGTGTATAGTATTGATCTGACATTTCACTTCCTGTTCAGTCAGTTTGGTTTTTAGACTGTTTTTGGTTTTCTTTTCTTTTCTCTTTTTCTGAAACGAAACATCACATTAATGTTTGCTGGACATTGATTGATTATCAGAATCAGCTGACATCAGTTTGTCAGTTGGTCTATTGGTTCACCACCTTGATCCAGAATGCAATATCCAAACATCAGTTGGACTGACACGAAACTGTGTGCAGACATTCATGGTCCCCAGTGGATGAACCCTATAGACTTTGGTGATCCCCTGACTTTTCCCACGGTGCCACCATGGGGTTGACTTTTGTGATTTTGAGTGAAACTGTCTCAACAACTATTTGAGGGATCACCATAAAATTTGGGACGGATGTTCTTGTCTTGTTGATGAAACCTAATATCTTTGGTAATCCTTTAACTTTTTGTCTTGTGCCAGCATCAAGTCAGATTTTTTATTTTCTCTTCTCTTCTCACTCACTCACTCTTATCTTTGGTTTATGACCAAATATCTGCAAAACTAATGGCATCCTGATCAGCTTCAGCTGTACTGTACTGTAAATGAACTGTAAATATTACTATGCTAAGACCCTAAACTAAGATGGTGAACATGGTAAACATTACATCTGCTAATATTAAGCATTTTAAGCAATTTTAGCATTGTCGCTGTGTTAACACTTTTTAGTTAACATGTAGCTCAAAGCACCACTGTGCCACCCCACAGAGCTGCTAGCATGGATACAGACTCTTAGTCTAGTTACAGTCTCATGAGATACATAATGTAATAAAGTCACTGCTGCTAACTCTACATTATAACTCACTGATGTGTGTCTGTTGGTCTCTGGACTGGGGGATATATTGTATGTAACCCTAACTCATGCTTAGCACCTAAAAAGTATGTTATTACTCAAGCTGCAAATGCTCCTATGACTTCAAAATAAAAGAGCCTCTAAAAAAAAAAAACAACTGAAAAGCAGCAAACAATATTTTTTTTAGTGTGTTACTGATTAAGAATGTCAATCAAGATGTCTCAGTTTGGCTTTTCAGTAGTAAGAACTGTTTTGTTTTAATTAGATTACCAATTGGTTAAATGAAGTAGCATTCCACTTTGAAAAACACAAATGTAAAACCTAATGCTGTACTAACCTTGATACCACAAACAAGCTTGCAGAAGGAAAAGTAACAAAGCTGTAAATGTAGATAAGACAGGAATAAGAACGTCTCTATCTTTCTTTACATACATACTGTATATGTATGTGTGTGTGTGTGTGTGTGTGTGTGTGTGTGTGTGTGTACCACCTAAGTACAAATTCAATAGTGGACCATTGGTCTGACAGTCCACTGTTGGTAATGTAAAAGTGTGTGTGTGTGTGTGTGTGTGTCTGTGTGTGTCTGTGTCTGTGTGTGTGTGTGTGTTTATGTCCCCAAATGAAAGACAAATGAAGGTGAGCTGAAGCATCAGGGGAGCCGAACTCCTAACGCTTGTGCAACAATTTCAGCTGTAACCTTCAAGAAACCTTTGCTGGCCATGAAAGAGTGGCACAAAATGTGTCTGTAAGTGCGTGTGTGTGTGTGTGTGTGTAAGTATGAGCCACAATGAGCACGTGAAGCAGTCTGCATGAGGTGGTTGATGCTGCTGTGGTCGTAGCTCCACAGAGTCTCTGCACTGCAGCCTGTCTAACTGTAGCTCATGCTGACAAAGCTAACAGACATGTACCTCCCTCCTTATGTTCCTGCTGTTCCAGCAACAGCAGAATTCTCCTCCAGATCCCCCTTTTCTTCCCTTACATCAGTTTCTTAGAGTTGCCTTTTCTCTCCACCCACCACCTGCTTCTCTTTCCTAACCCCTCCCCCCATCTTGTATATCATCACTCCACTTTGCAGCTCAGCAGCACCTCGCAGCCGTTACCATGGAAACAGTGGGACAACAGCAGGTTGGCTACTGCTGCTGCCTGGGGGTGTGGCAACTCAGCCACCCTTTGCTCCTCTCCTTCCACTCATGGAGGTCTCCAGTACCTCTGCTGATTTATATATTTATATTGTACTTATCAGCTCTGGTGTGCTGCAGCCATAGCAACGAGATAGTAGGTCATACATGACATGAACTGGAGTATGACAACACTTCCATACAACATGTACGCGGTTCCATTAAATAAGGATACAAGCATTAAGTTTAATGTTAAAATTTTGTTTGGCCAATAAACAATGAGTTCCTGGTTGCTAAGCAATACACATGCTTGTTTGTCACTCTCTACCCAAAGCGGAGTGACACTGCCCTCGTGTTTTAAGCTACAATCTCAAATTCTAAGTTCATAAGCATGCCTGTCAGTGCCGGTGTAGAGGGAAGGATAAATCAGTCCAAGTGCATATTGCATAGTTCAGACTAAACTTGAAAGTAAGTACTGAGGAGAAATATTTCAGTCACATCTGTTTCTTTTGACAGTCAGTACATGTCATAACCATCATGATCATAAACATGAGGATATTATCTTGTAGGGGTAAAACCTGATATACTTGGTTTTACTACACATTTGCATATTCACAACTAAACTGCCACCTCTTTAACAATTATTAATAGAAATAATAGGAGAAGTTAAAATCATTCTTCCAACAAACTGCTCACATGCCAACAATTCACACATATGGGAATTGTTACAACAGGTCACAAGTTGGCGTGGGGAACTGAGAAAAATAAAATTAATCTACAAGGCGCCAATGTATTCTGCTGTAGTCTCCACCTAAACAATACAGTAATCTTGACTATTGCTGTTTAGTTATATTCATAATGAGCAAATCTGAAATTCTACAGTTACTTGTACACACAAAGTACATAGGCTAGTATGTGAACAATAATGCTTCCCAAAGACTCGCAACATGAGAGTAGAATGCAAAGATGCCTCTGTAACCAATGAGGAGCCCATCTGGGTATAAAATGTTATGCCACTCAAGTCAATGCTGATTGTCTATTTGCATATGTGTTGTTAAATGCATGTCACAGTCCGAATATGAATATGATGAGTGGCTTTCCGATGTGAGATCCTTGTGTTTCCCTGCTTGGCCAGTCACAGTGTTCTTCCAGCAAAACATTCCATTCAGACACAGGGACTGATGTGAGAAACGAGAGATGGGTGAGGACGAAAAACCCTTGACCTGTTTCTGTGCATCACAAGCATCGTGAGAACAGAGCAGATCTGATAGGTTGTGAGTGAGCTGAGAGAGAGAGAGGAGAGGCTGCTCAGTGACTCTCTGGCTTTCCTGATTTAGATCACCATCACACTCTCTGTAACTTCACACAGTCCTGTCACATATGCATGAGCACGTGCACACACACACACATGTGCACACACACACACGCACACACACACTCCCCTTTAACATTTAGACTGGAGTTACTTTGATGCAGCAACAAATGAATATGAGGGATGAAAAAAAGGGGGAAAAAAACCCACCAATGTTTTCTTTCAGTCTTTCATATGTTTGCAGAGTGGGAATGAAATTCAACACATGACTGAATCTGTTGCATCCCGGTGTTAAATCTTCACAGCATGGAGAAAATGAGCGATGAGACACAACAAGTTTACACAGAGAGGATGCAGACAATACGCAAATATGACAAAATACATCTGAATGATGGACGATAGATTTGTTCTTTACACCAGTTATGAGTCTTTTTATATTTCTATATCTGGTAGCCACTAAAATCTCTCAAAGGTCACACAACACTGTATGTTTCCCATGCATGAATATAAGGCTGAACTGAATTATATCATGCTGGATTGCTGTTTTCTTCTTTTTTGGCGATTTCCTCATATCAATTTATAAAGTGACTGTCACTGTTGGAAATGACCTGACATACTGGGAACATGGACGTAGTCAAGACAAATGTAAACATTTAAAAAAAGAGACAGATGTAAGAACTGATTTACATGGATATGAAACTCAATTACCAAACTTCAGCCTTAAACTTCTCCTGGAAGTTCTGAGGGGCACTTTTGGGCCTCAGCGGTCATGATTCAGGAGTGAAGGGCCTAAGCAGTGTAATGCAGCAGCAGCAGCAAGCCAGACGCGCATCCATCCCGGATACGACTGCAGTGACACCAACAGCTGAATCAGGCTTTCAGTCCTGTGCTGACAGGATTATCTCGCCATGCAGCCAACCAGATTTGACAGGAGAGCATGGCAGACAGACAGATAGTATGTGTTTGTGTGTGTTAACTTGTGGTTTGGTGAGTGTGTAAATTGTACCCTCTTATATGCATCAGCTGGCTCACAATCTGACCAAAATATCCCGCAGGCTTCTTATTAATATTTCAGACTATTGTTGCTGCATTTTGAGAACTTAATGTATGCCCCTGTAAGGTAGCTGCAGCTCTTTGTAAATCTATGCCAACAGGCTGAATCTAATCAAAGCTGAACTTTTAGTTAGCTTTTAGAATATTAATAACAACAACAATAATAATAATAATAATAATAATAATGATAGCAAAAAATATATAACATAAAAACACACCTCATTTAGTTAAAAAGAATAATGACTTCAACTGCTTCAAATCCTCAGGCAGTGAGTTCAAAGGAGTTAATTTATTTCACTGAAAAAAAAAATGAATTTTTGAAAAGCATCGATTGGAAATTGATTTTCACCTGGATTTTATCTCACCCAAAAGATGCTATATTTCTGCTGCAAGAAGACACAGTTTATAGGAACAAGCACGTCAGGGAATATGTTCCATAAGAGAAAATAGAAATAAATACAAAAATGAATAAGCTGCTGGAAATATGGGAAAGCCCATTTAGGTAAAAAAAAAAAATTAATGTATTGAACAAATTCTATTTTCAAATTCTGATCTCCACCTATCTGCTTTCCACCTGTCTTTTTTAATATTCAAATGAAAACCTACAAATTCCCAATTTTTGTTTCTTTGGTGAGGTCTAATAAATGACATAAATTGTTAAATTGGTAAATGATGAGTGTGGACTATATTCCATAAGTTCTGAAAGAGTTTTCCATCTGCTGCAAACGCTTTATCCACTAATGAGCCTGTCTCCATCAGACACTTAACTTCTGTTCTCAGTGCTAGTGGGAACGTTCGCTCACTCGCTCGCTCCACAGCCACATACTCTGCAAGTCATTAGAACAAACTAAGAAAAACACCAAACTGTCAGTCACAGGGAGGTGGCAGCTGAGCGACACTTTCAAGTCAAGAAGCAATTAACGCTGGGAAAGTCCTCTGTGAATGATTACGGCCTCAAGCTTCATTCACTGCCTTGTAATTTCTCAACCACACATGCGCGTGCACACACACACACACACATAAAATGTGATAGATCTCCCTGAAACACAGAGACGAGTCCTCCACAACCGAAGCTAACTGAACCAGCTCTATTGTCACCAGCCATGATCTGAAAGAAATTAATTTCGGTGACACTGAAAGGAGGGCTGGTGGATTTCAGTATTCCCACTACAGAGTGAATACATCTCTAAATAGTGATGACTGCAGTGAACTGAAGCAGCTGACATCTGTTGTACAACCCTGATTAAAGCAACAGGCTTTCCTGCCACTGTGACTGGGCTTTAATCAGTTAACCAGGCCTTTATGAGCACACACGTGTGGCGTGTTGGTTACTTTACATTATAAGAAAATCAACTATAAACTCTGGATTAAGTAGGACTACAATTTTCTGGTGTCACCATCAGCCGCTAACCTCATGTTTACATCAGCTTGAGTAATTCTCCTCATGCTATGTCTGAATCTGCTGGGTTTTTTTTCCCCTCTTCATAAAAAGAGCAATTTTATGGAGGTTTAAATATTTCCCGTGAAGTTTTGTCTCACAGGAGAGCCAGTCACTGGGTAATGTTCTCACTTACATGTCAGCGAGGCGCTGTGGCCTGGGGTGAAAGCAGTTCATATGATACAACCTTACACAACGTTTGAGGAGAGTGGAAGAGACAGGCAACAGCACCCACAAGGACTTTGCTGTACCACCTCCTCTCCCTCTCCAAGAATACAGCAAAGACCAAGTGAACAGCTCTACTACCACCTAAAATCTTTTGAGTATCAAACACCCTATAGCCTAGTATAGATTTATGGATTTATGGATGACAGCAGCTGTGGTCAGTTTAAATTCATTCATGTTACAGCATGAAAACATCCATAGAAACCTAGTCCTGAATCATTATCTACCTATCCGCTATTCATTGGATGATAAATGAACAGCTACAATGAGCTTCTATGTCTCACCAATAATGAACTCTTCAAAGCTGTCAATAGCCTTGTGTTCAGCCATAGTTTCCTGAAATGGTTGCAGATTAATGTTCATTTTAAATCAGCATATTTAAAATTGTCAAAATGTTTTTATGCCTGGTTGGTGCATAGATACATTGGGAGGAGGATCTTTCCATACATGATAACATTACGTCGGAAATGAATCGTAAATAAACAACTGTTTGCTAAAAAAAAAAAAGTTGGTCACATCAGCTTAAAAGGTGATGATATGTCAATGTAGTATTGGTCAAGGTTAAGGCTGGTTAAGGTTAGGGTAAGACTATGGTCTGCTTTAATACAAATACAGCCCACAGTGACTTCAGACACATGTTTATTTACATTTATCAAAAACCACCTTCTTTCCATAATTTAAATCAGAGTGCTTTTGGTGCCTAAACCACAGACGGGACTCTAGATGTGACAGCTGTTTGCTTTGTTCGCCTGCCATCCGCCCTGACCACCTTCTGGCAACTCCACTGCTGTTAATAAATGTAGCAGTTCATTCATTCAAAAAAAAAGTTGCATCTGAACATAAACCAGCCAGCCATTACATTTACTACAAAATGTATTAGCTGTTGTAGTTTAGTTTATAACTACATGAGTGTTATGAGCCATTTATTAAATGTTTACATACTGCTCATGTATCCTAAATAGGTGGGCCTCATAAAGTGTTACCCATAACATGCCATGATGTAGACTGCACTCTTTGATTATCTAATCGTGTTGTGCCCTGGTCAGATGTGCACTGATGTGCATGTGCAAATATCAATGTATTTTGCTGGAAATATACTTGTTTTCTCAGTGGGTAAAAGTCAAGCCTTACGCCTCAAAAATGCATTTGCTGGCACCATGAACTTGTGTTTGCTACATAAATAACCTTGCCCTGAATTTCAACTGGGGAGTTAACAACCCCCATTAACCCATGCTAATCCTTTAATGCTTTTTTATCATTAAAAAAAATTAATCAAATCTGGAGTGGCCTTCACTGTTGGCCATCTCTGACTTAGTTGACGGGGGCAAGTTAAAAAACAAGATTAAGTCAACAGTGATAACAGAAATATTTTAGTGTAAAGGGTTTCAAGTTAACAATATATACAGCAGACAAAAATATACTCTATTTGGAGGCAAAGTGCTTTAACAGCCAACTCTGTGACAGGGGTGTGAGATGTTGCCCCAGCCCTCTCATTACAAGAATAATTGCACAACAACACCCGAGAAGAGCATTCATCACAACTAATGAACGCATTTAGCTTCATGTGACTGCAGTTGTCCGCGCAGCACATTCATCATTTCATCAAGGAAAGCAAAAACAGATGAGCAATGCTGACTCCCAGCTAAAGATTACCAGTGTGGTGAAGCGCAAATTCCACACAGGAACCCTAATTACAGTTTTTATGTGATTATGCAGCGTTACACAGCTCCACTACAAGGTTAGAAAAAAAAAACAACAAAGAGTGCACATGAGCAAATTCGCAGTGTAACCTCAGCGCTGCATTCTGTGACTTCATGTGAAATCACTGGCTCCAAATAATTTCTAGATTTAATCCACTTGGGTGTAAATGGCGTGTGTGCGCTTGTGTGGGTGTGAGATTGTGTTTGAATGCATGTCAGAGAGAGACAGAAGAGCAATATCTCAAAAGTCATCCGATAATAACTGGAATAACGTCTCTTTTCGCATTTTGCAAAGGTCTCAGTTTTACAAAGAAATACATCCCTTAAAAAATCAGCTACATCATATGTGCCCTAAAGGCATAATCCTTCTTCAAGCATTAGGATTTAGTTTCTTCTCAGAGGCAGTTTTTCTAGAGATGTAGGGATTTTGGCGAACTCTCCATTTGTACTACTAATGTTTATTTTTCTGGTAACACTTCAGATTACAGCTCCCAAATCAAAGTGTAATTATTTGGAATATATGAGGTGTCAACAAAACACCTCCAGGGTACCAATACCAAGAAAAATATGTACAAAAAGTACAGGCGAAGACGACGAGATTAGGGAATAAGGGGGCAAGTACAGTAAAATTATCACTGGATACCAAGGAAGGACTGTAGTGGTCACAGGATTGATTATTGCAATGAAGTGAACTATGGTAATGTTTTAACGTACATATTTATACACAAAAAAAAAGTGTGTCTATCTCTACAGCTGTAGTTATAAATTTGTGTATAAGAATAATAATAAAAAATAATACTGGGGAATGCTTATGTAGTTTTTGGATCTAATGTAGGATCAAACTGATGTTAGAGACTGACCTGGACATGCTTTTATTTTATCATAACATACCATTTTTGGCCAACATACAACGTAAAGAAGAGTGTGGCGAGCGATGATTCAATTTTCTTACAGTTTTTTTCAAAAGCATGCATGAGAAATTTGAGCTGAGATAGTGATCATTACTTTTTGGTGATAGTACACTACAGTCAGGATATGCAGACTGTAAAATAATTTTTGTTACCCCATTATTCACAGTACTTACTCCCTTGTATCCAATGAGTATTTCATTTGTAAACCTTGTGTACAAAATATTTAGACTGTAATTTGCAGGCTGTAATCTAATGTGTTATACATTTCCTTTATTACACTACTCCTGGTGGGAGAGGATTATTCTGTTTTCCCTTCTCTCTGTCCCAGACCAGCCCACCTTCCACTGCTAAAAGGTTTTACTTAGTTAGATTAGTTGTTTTGTTTGTTGATGATGAAGTGTGTTGTTTGTGTGGAGTCAGCATTTTATTCTACTGCTGCCTCTGTGCAGTTGTCCTTTGTTTGCCCACTCATTTTTAATTTCACAGCTGTGTGATTAACTTTCAAGGGCATTTCTGCCCCAATTAATTTCTGTCCCACCACAATGCTGTCTGCAAAACACCTGAGTAAAGCATTACTGAGTGCATAAGGTAAATGTCACCTGACTTGCACACATATTCTGCACTCAGGAGTATTTTAATCTCTTCTTCTCTGTAAACACCTTCCTGCTAATGGAAAGAAAAAGCAGTGGGCTACAGCTGCACTGATGATAAAATGTATCCCACCTACGGGTGCTCTGCACTGAACAAAACCTCAATTCAAAGACATTTTTTCTACGTCCTCTGCTTTGAATTATGAACTGCATGTTGCCAACTGTCATTCTCTGTAACAAATGAATGCACAAATGAGCCCCCACACTTTCATAAATATTAATAGGGATGGTCACCCACACATTAATCATTAGCATATGAAAATAACTGAGAAAAAACAGACAGGGATCCCCTAAGTGAGGATCCCCCCTCTTTTTCAGGTAGTCAAAAAGTTACAATACAAAGAATGAAATAGGTTCCAGCAAATTTTATGATTTAGGGACTTTTTCCATGCACCAGGACTTAAAATCGTTTGCACTGTAGACTGATCCATAGGCTTCAATTCAAACACCCACACACACACACACACACACCATACCACAGGGAATCAAGCGTTGTGCGATGGACCAACACAAACCTAAAACCCCCTCAATTTATCAAAGTGGCCCTACAAATCAATGTGGATTACTTTGGGAGAAAGCATTGCTCATATGGCAGTGCATTTCCATTACCACACAACAATATTGGCCTTTTGGGAGGCTGCGGTAATTTTGTCTATTGATCAAATCACAGGCAAAGATCACATCACCGTATCTTAGTTTAGGCAATAACTCAAATACAGAGAAATGGCGAAACCATCATCTCAGTGTGGATAATAGCATATAAACAACACACAGACACACACGCACATATGAGTGCACACACACACTCTGCACAGCACAAACATACCGTGATCACACAATCGCATCATCGCAGAGGTCAGACCAGTCTCAGGTAACATATTGTCAAATAATAAAGGGATTATCCCTGTAATCCAAATGGCGAACACCTTCACCGCAGCAATGGGTGTCACCTTGCCTGATGTTAGTGCAGCCGCCACTCTGCAGTGATGAGAAAACTTTGCAGCTTCTAACCATCTGTGAAATTCAGATAAGCTGACCAATCCACATATGAAAAGTTGAAATCTTATATGAATAGTTCCACATTTTGGGAAATACGCTTATTCGCTTTTTGGCAGAGAGTTAGATGAGAAAACTGATACCACCCACATATCTGTCCATTCAATATGAAGCTACAGACAGGAGCCAGCAAGCTTAGCTCAGCAGACAAGGGCCAGAGGGGAATGCTTCTTTTTACCCCACATTTTCTTTTTTCAGATGAAACAAATGAAAATACTTCTCACTGTGCAAACCCTTTAAAAATCCAAACTGATCTATTTTGTTTGTTTCTTACAAATACTGATTTCCCAGCCTCTCGTGGCCTGTGAAGGAAAAACCAGTGTTAATCACATTAAACCCCAGAGTCATTTGCATTTCAACTCAAATATTATTCAGCTTCATACTTTGGTCCCTAACACGCACACAACACAACAGACTTAAACTGTGTAGGAGCACCTCCGCAGTGTTAAACTCAAGAAGGGATAGTTCTTCTTAAACCACAGCGCAGCCTTGGATGAAACTCGAGTCAATGCCACATAAAGAGAATCGATGCTTTGAGCAGTCATGTTTGAGGCCTGCTGGTCTTCATTTATGCTCCAAGACTGAGGCTGAGGAGAAAGAAAAGCTAGCCTTGTTGCTCACTGGAGAGCAGATTTCAAACGCTGTTGCTCGAGATAAACAAAGAGCTACTGGGAATTAAAAAAAAAAAAAGCTGCTGTGGTGTTTCTGTGTGGATATAAACACCAGGTGACCTTGGAAAGTGGCACAGCAGGGAGTGTGAGAGTCAGACACACACTGTGAGGGGAGGATGCTAATAATGGGGAGTCCTGTCAACACTTATTACATTCTCCTGTTATTCATCTCACACATTTTGCTCCTCTCTATTTGCTTAAAATCAGTTCCAGTTGAAATGAGAAATATTTCCAATGGATGTGGGTACAGTTCAGATTCTTTAAAAAAGTTGAAAAAAAAATAATCTGTGCAGCGTGTGGGGAAGTGCTCAAATCTGTTTTATTTCTAGATGTGAGATTTGTCACACATCTCCTGTGCTATAGTCCAACCTGTCCGTCACTTGCACTCACCATCCTTTCTTCATTTTAGAGATACAAATAACGATTACTTCTAATCAATTTGTTGATTATCCCAATTAATTGGTTAATCATTCGGACCTTAAAATGTCAGACAATTGTGGAAAAATGCTCATCATAATTTCATCCATTTGTCCAAAACAAAGAGATATTTCATTTTACATTAAGAAAAACAAAACAAAGAAAACCCACAGTCAGCCATATTTAAGAAGTTGCAACCTGTGATTAACCACTTATGAACGAGTAATTGATTAATTGATGAGCTGCAGATCTAAAAGTCTTAATTCTGATACATAAACATGTTTCTATTGCTGGAAAGATGGTGAGAGGAAAGTGGAGGAGCAAAGGTGCACAAACAACTCGCAAAAGCAGCAACTCAAAAACCTGTGAGACACACAAAACACTTATAAACACATAATTCAGTAATATTTATCAGCTGGGACTGAACAGAAATCTGGGTGCAGATACACACACATAATTTGTCCTCTGGAGGAAGAAGGGATGACAAAAACTCAATTAGCTTTGGCTCTTCCCATTGTGTTCTCATATAAAACTTTATAATCCTTTCCCATATTAGTTAATTAATCAGCTAAAGGAAGGTGAGAAATGCAAACTTACTCTCATGCCACATTTGCGTCATATTGTGACGACTGACTATGAGTAACTGAGGCAGAAACACTGTTCACGTCAGCTCCCTTAATCAAATTCTGGGTAGGCAATATGAGGAATATTTCACACCAGTGATATTTCCCATGTGCCAAAAAGAACGACATGAAGAGTCATTAATAGCCAGCAAAACGACTGCAAAGCATCATCACTGGCATCTCAGATCTTCGTAAGTCATACTTCCGGTCTGCCTTCGGCCCCAACAACCCCTCCCTTCACGTAGGTCAGCAAAGGTGTAACAGAAGCCCTGTGAAAACGGCCACTAAACACACAAGAAGTACACCTGAGTAAAGTTACTGTGTTTACATGAGAGGCAACAAAAACCAATCCAGCCACAACCATTAGCCCAAGCTAGCATTGCTGTGATGTGCTCCACAGCAAAGTTGGCAGTTATAGCCAGTTAGCGATAGGAACATTTGCCGAACAAATTCATAATAACGGTAACAGCAAGTTAGCTAACATTATCATGCCTACTGTAGCCGTGAAAACAGACATGTAACAAGTTACTTACACATAGAGAAGAAAAGCTGCTTCAGCTGCTAGTAGGGCTCTCAATCTCAGTAAAGTCAAACCAGTATTGGCTCCAGGGTTGGGCTAAGAAAGAAATGCAGCCATGGAGTTATCCACTAGGACTGGTCGCAGGAATGACACTGACAGAGCCAGTAAAAACTTTAAAAACTTTAGGGATGGTTTGACGTCCACCGCCCGACCGGGATTTGCATGGCAGTCCCCGTGGCCAGTCCACCTGTGCTCTGGTCTTATCTCTTTCTTTGTCGGAGTCCCTTTTAACCAAATAGTGCTTTCTTCAGTGGAGGAAATTGTTGATGGTGGCCTTCACCTGAACACTGCATGTTTCCATGTCACGGGTGGGCGGTGCCTGTGTGTTTATAAACCTAGGGAGAACTCCACTATCTCTCTACATAGAAAAATTATTGTTTATTATTAAAATGATCCAGTCAGCTAATTCAAAAGGAGCTGTACAGTTTGTGTGTATCTGGTCCCACTTGTTTGTTTGTTTTTTTTTTGTTGTTGTTGTTGTTGTTGTAATCATGACCACGATTGCACCAAGTACTTATTACTGTTACCATGAGAACAAAAGGTTTCATAACATTAACAAGGTGCTTACTTTAACCTAAACCATGATCTGTTGCTAAATTTGACCAAGTGGTTCTTGTGCCTTTAAGCTCAACCAAACCTCAATCAGAGCGACGCCACGTCACGTAATTGATTTTTTAAAAGTGATTTAACGGTTTTGCAAGGCACAGACAAATGTTGTTGTCCTGCCAGTAGGGACATCAGACCAGAAAACACTTGTATGTGTTGTTCTCGAGGACATGGACAAACAACACATTTTGTTAAATCTGGAGGACTTGAATTGAGGCTATTTACTACAAGGCTAGCCATCAAGGTAACCATCTTGGAATGATGCATGGGATGTATAATTCCCACCTGATACTGCATGAATGAAGCTATTCTTTTACATAGTAAATGCTGGATATTTGGATAAAAACTCAAAAATAGAACAACAAGCATTTTATAGTAAAAATTATACTTGACATAGGTGCAACTTAACAGGTACATAATGCGCCAAGAGATGCGCACCTTTTCATCCACCATAAAAGGTACAAATTTGAACCAGTTCAGCTTGAAAAAAGAGGGCACACATACTAAAGTCAGCTAACTATAGTACACTGATTTAAAGGCCTGGGTGGTGCCAACACTGCAGAGACCTGGGTTCAGTTTCCTGCTGTGGTGCTTCCAGCCTCATCAAACACAATTATTACTTTGTGCTGGTGAGGTATTATGTCCCTGTTGCAGCACTAGTGACTTGTTCTGGTTGGTCTGTCTACACTGTCTGCTTCTGTCTATACCCTGCCCAAGACAACAGAGGTGGGAGTTTGCAGCAACGAGGACTGCAGTGCGGATAGAATCAATCCCTCCAAACAAGGAGACAAAGAGCACCAAAAAGGCAACAAACTGATTTTATCATTATTGCCTAATGGTTATATTAGTTTCATTAGTACATTTGAAGTGTAAACACTGGCTGTAGAAAAATCCATTGCAGGAAACACACTGTATTGTTCGTGTAGACCCAGCAACATGCCTTTATTCTCAAAGGTTCAACTCGGCTCTGCCTTCTTCTGACAGTGTGACATTTTGATCAGATCCTCACGTTTCAAAGGACTGTCGCCCTTGCCCGTTTGAAGCCCACAGGTTCATCAAACATGCACTGAGGTCTGCTTTCATGTGTTCTCGCCAAGCAGATCGTTGATGTTGACGATTCTGCAAAACTCCAGTTTCATTTCATTGAATTATTCCTATATTATCTGCTAATGACAACTTCAGTGTAGTTAAGGTTCTCAAACTTGTATTGTCACACTCAACTTTCTAAACTGATTAAATTCTTAACAATTAAAAATATTGGGCACAAACTTTGTATTTTATCGAAACAATGGCCTTCATGCATCATGTGTGTTACTCATCAGTTTCTGAAGTGCAAATGGGAAATTCAAGCCAATCTTTGCAAAATGGACAAATGACACAAAGCTCACATTCTACACTGACAGTGAATTCAAGATCATTATATTTTGGATTAGATTGACATGTTTCCTCAATGAGTCACACGTTTTTCTTTATTTGCCTGTCAAAAATCTGTCCATCTAGGAATTTCAATGTCAGGCTGCTGTCTGAATAAATACAATATGATTAGTTATAGACTTGGTAGCATCAGAACAATATCCTTGGTTATTGTTCCTACATGAATACAGTCCCTTTGAATTTCAGATGCAGTTTTTTTTTTAACCAGAATTTGAAAACCACTGAGTTAGAGCTGATAACTCTCTGGCCCTGAGAGCTCAACTGTAACTTAGAAAACTCATAAATACACGAAACACAGGCAAAAACATCCTGATAAAAAAAAAAAAAAAACTATCTTCAGTCACAATAAGAACAAGGAGTCCTGCAACAGATGGTGTAGCCCCCACAGAGCCCTGATCTCAGTCTGAGATCACATGAAGAGACAGAAGACACTGAGACAGACTAAATCCGCAGAAGAACGGTGGCAAGTTCTCCAACAACCTATCTGCCAAGTAACTTGAAAAACTTAAAAGTTTACAGAGAAGAATTGGTGCAAAGGTGGTCACACCAAATATGGATTTGATTTTGTTTTTTTTTTCTGTTTACTGCACTTTGTACAAAGTTAATTGGTAAATATTCATGGGATTATCTTTGAAAGTATCCTCACTTTACTTTGATTGCCTACAACCTTTGCACATTACTGTATGACAAACATCCGTTTTTGGAGATGGGGCACGAACCTCAGTCTCAGAGATCAAAGCCCACTCAACAATGACTTTGGATGTAAATCATGCAGTGAGGAATCATCCACATTAATGTAATTCCTAGAAGGACATTTATGTTGCAGTGTTTCACTTGTAACAATATTTCGCTCAGTTTGATCAGGTTGCTGGGGGCAACCAACAAGTCCCTCCCTAACGACAATGGCGAATATGCTGTATAGGTGGAACATGAGCAGAGAGGAGCAGACACTGGGACTGGGAACTGAGAAACAGAGCGAGTCATAGAAGAAAATAGCAGCTGATGGTGCAGAATACAGACATGTCCTCACACTTATCCTGTCCAGTCGAACTGCTGTCCAGCATCAGCAGAGAGTAGAGGAAAAGCCTGTGAGCTGGTGAAGTTGAGCTGTTGCACACAACACACAGTTTTTTGTCCTCCAGTGCCGGCTAATGAGAGGGATATAGAGACATGAGACATGGCCAGACTCATTACCCCACAGCACCGCAGCTGTAATTGACTTCAACCAAAACATTTCACTCTCCATCCTCCTTCCACTAATAGAAGTCACTCTTCTCTCAATCCTTTTGTTGTTCCTTTGCTTTCATATTTCTTGTTCTCTCTCTCTCTTACAGCCTGTCATTTCATCCATGACAAGCCTCTTGTCACTCTGATCTTCATGTGCTACAAGCTCCCTCTCTTTCTTACACTTGCTCCATTTTTCCCTTAAAGCTCATTTCAGCAAGCAAACCACACACACACACCCACACACACACCCACACACACACACACACACAATTCCCTCACCTCCCTCAAATGATGCTGACTGGCAACAAGGCATAGTAACTGTCTCTGGTTTCCACAGTAACCGCCCTTGACGAGGTCCCAATCAAAGTCGACGTTGAACAACAACACTCCTCCGACATTCACCGAGCACTTTATTAGGAACACCGTACACCTGCTCATCATGCAGATACAGGTCTGGCACTGAGTATTTCTGAAACAGCTGATCTCCTTGGATTTTCACACACAACAGTCTCTGAAGTTTTTACTCAGAATGGTGAAAAAAAAAGTATGATAGTTAGTACTGTGAGCAGCAGTTCTGTGGCTGGAAACACCTTGTTAATGAGAGGTCAGAGGAGAATGCCCAGACTGGCTGGAGATGACAGAGAAGCTGCGGTAAAATAGAAAACCACTGTTTATAACTGTGGTGAGCAGAGAAATTTCTCAGAAAGCACAACACATCAAACCCTGAGGCAGATGGGCTACAACAGCAGAAGACCATGTCAGGTTTCCATCCTGTCAGACAAGAACAGAAACCTGAGGCTGCAGGTGCAGACTCACCAAAACAGAGACTGGTCTGATGAATTTGGATTTCTGCTGAGGCACGCAGATGGTGGCGGTGTTATGATGTGGGGGATGTTTTCTTGGCACACTTTGGACCCCTTAATACCCGTGAATCATTGTTTGAATGCCACAGATTATCTGAGTATTGTTGCTGACCATGTGCTTCCAGCATGATAATGCACCACGTCACAAAGCAAAAGTCGTACGTGGCCTCCCCAGTGTGAACCCCATGAAACACCTGCGGCATGTGATAGAACAGGAGATTGGCAACATGAATGTGCACCTGACAAATCTGCAGAAATGATGTGATGCAATCATGTCAACATGAAGCAATCTCAGAGGAATATTTCCAACATCTTGCCGAATCCATGCCAAAAACAAAACTGCTATGAAACAGAGGCCCGCTCCAGTATCCTGGTGTTTCAAATAAAGTGCTCGGTGTGTTTGTGTTTGTCATCTTCATTCTGTTGCTGATTGTTGTTGACTCTTAAAGAATTTTCTTTAAATTTTGCTCTGATTTGTGATTGCTATCTTCAGTGATTGTAAACATTTCAAAATCTTTCTTGAAAAAGCTTCTTTTACTGTCAGACATTTCCATGACGTGTATTAAAATACCCATAAGTCTCATTATCTCCTGCCCAGGAAACAACACGGTCAGAGATGCTCTTAGATTCGTCAAACTGCCTGCAAAAGCCTCTGGAACTGCGTCTTTATATCCTGCATCCAGGAAAACTGTCTGATTTCATGCCCACAGCTTCCTTAATGACAGCTCTAATGATAAAGTTGCACTAAAGACAACATTGAAGACATTACATTTCTTGAGCACCAAACTATTTCACAACATCAATTCTAAAACAATGTTTTTTCACAGTTTTTAAATCAGAAGAAAATTTAAAAATATTTAATACCAAACCTTTTCACAACACTATGATATGTGCTTATTGTGAAATATATACTCACAGACACACTTAAGCATCAAATCTAGAAAACATTCTGCATTTTGCTTGAAAAATGACTTAGTGGATTATTTAACAGAGTTTTCATGCAAAGGGCTCTCTGGCTCTGGTTCACAAGTGAGGGGGTATTGATCCGTGCAAAAAAGCTTATATGCAGCATATTTTTAGGTTTGCCACTGCAGTGCTGTGATGGAGACTTTTGCTGAATAAGCAGTTACAGTTAATAAAGTAGAAATGGTTTGCTGGTTTTTATGTAGACTTTGGTGTTTTTTCTGCAAAATAACATACATATATAAAGATGAAACACGACAGCTACAAAGTACAGAAAGAGGAAACTGTGAAATGAAAAATCAGCATGCTCGTAGATGTGAATGAAAATATACTGTATATCTATATATAGATAGTGTCTTATATATATGACGACCTATATAGGTTGAAATGAATTCTTCACTTTGCCTACTAAGGTTGTCAGAGGACAAAAAAAAAAAAAAAAAAAACATTGTTCCTGTGACAGACGTGCAAAATCCTGAACTCTAGAAATTTAAGAGTGCAATCCCAGAGGCGCTCACACTCCTGCAGCCGCAGCTGAAACATAGAACCTACAGAGAAGTAACCTCCAGGGACAGAAAAAGGCAGTGAGTTGGATCAAAAAGAATGTAGATTATGAGAGGGTGAGTGGGGGATGAAGCATGCTAACCAAGCTGAAGTGAAGCCAAAAGAAACACTGAGCTGGTGAGGAGGAGGAGGGAGCTGAAATATCAACCTGAGGGCGGAGCTGATGGCTGATGGCCCAGGGGCCGGCTGGCCTCCTTCGCACTGAGCAAACACCCGCAGATTTCCCATCATTCCCTGCAGCACAGGATCGAAATCTGTAGCAATGCCCCCCCCTCTTCTTTTATTTCAGCATAAAGCCCTTCTTCTCTTTCTCTTAAAGCGTATTTTCAAAAAAACAACTTGGGAATTAAAAGAAACAAAATAGCAAGTCCCACAATCCACTCCAGCCCCAGGACACTTTGAAATAAATGAGCATTTAGTAGTGTTCCCTTTAGCAAGAGGCAGTGGGGAAAACAGATCCTTCTCTCCCCAAAACCTGCGATGTCATCCTGATGCGCCACAACATAAAGACTACTGAAAGATGCTAAATGTGAGCAGGCAGCAGCTAATATGGGGATAAATAAACATTTTCTTAATCTGAAAAAACTGTATCACTGTTGAGTAAATAGCAATAATTATAGAGAGAAAATACAACCGTCGGTGCACAGACAGACTGCCAACAGAGAGGATGACAGAGCAGCAGAGGTGAGGTTAAGAGGCAGGGTGTTGTTTCTACAGGGGAACCTCAGCCGTGGAGGGAAAATAGATCCCCTCCTGTCTTTTCTGGAGGCTTTTGCGCTTATTAAAGTCTCACCGAGGCTCCTCAAAAAGGCAGACGTGTTAGACTGTCAGATCAATCAGTCCTGTACTTAGAAAAAAAAAGATGGAGAAGAGTGAGAACAGTTTTACACACATATACACACATGGAGGGGCGCGCAGATACACAAAGTATGTCCTTGGAAAACGTCCAAGATTAACCATTTGGCCTGTCTCTTTGTAGCCAGTACCATGTGTATTGATGAACCAACAGAAACCACAAGGAAGTGCATCATTCAGGCTATTATCAATGAAGAATGACTTTAAGAGTGTGTGCTGCTAGACAGTGAATGATTGTGTATGCGTATGTGTATGTGTGTGTATGTGTGTGTGCCCTCTGATCTGATTAGCTTTCGTACACTATTAACTGCTATCAAAGACTTGACCCCTGACCTGCAGAATTAACCTCTGGGCTCATTTATCTAAACGGACAGATCTCATCTTTGTTGCCCATTTCCAGCAGGAAATTGTGGTAATTTTTCTTATTCTCACTGCATTTCAGAAGGTAGAGAGAGCTGAAGTCTTAACGTTGCCTTGAGGCTGTTCCACTTGCTTATGTAGCACAACGCAAGCTCCCGTGAAAGGTCTCTTTAATCTGTCTTTCTGAAACTAACGATTATTTTCAATACTGATTAATCAGCCGGTTATTTTGTTGATTGATCAAGTAATCACTTAGTGAAAAACACCACGACACACATTTCTCATCCTCCATAGTGATGTTTTAAGATTATTTTCCCAGATCAAGAGTCCAAAAACTAAAAGATATTCAATTTACTATTTATTTAACAAAAAAAAAATGAAACCAGAGAATTTTCGGCATTTTGCTTGAAAATGATGGAAATGATGAAACATTTATCAAAATAGTTGATTACTTTTCTGTGGACTGACTAATCGCTGCAGCTCTACCTCGAATATTTTTAAATAGTTTTAAAAGAAACATGTCCAAGGAAAAGTGTTTATACCCGTTCCATTCACACTTTCAAACAGTCTCTACGCAGAGAGGTTCACAGTGTTGCACTCACTTGAGCACATGGAAAAAAAAGAAAGAAACTGTGTGAAGAATGAAGAAAGAGCTTGAGTGAGAAGCTCAAACTCTGTCTCCTTTACAAAGTTACAAAAAAAAAAAAAAAATAGTTGAACACACCGCTGCTGATTCTGCCGTTGAAAGGAGGTGTTAAGATGATCTGACAAGCACTTTGTGTGAAGCGTACTGACACAATGTCTACACAGCCTGCATAGCAAAACCAGCACGTTAGCAGAGCAGCAGCCGCCTCAGTCCTCCCGAGGCCTTTATTATCCCTCTAAAGATAAATGAGAGTCTATCACAGTACTCGCTTTAAAACTTTAACCAGCCGTGATTTTGACAGTTAACATCTCTCTTGTTAGCATTACGAAAAACTACAGCTCCCATGATTCTATCTTGCATGTCAGAATTGTTTCTCCATGATTTCCACCAATGACCTCCTCAAATGACCTTCACACTTGATGTTCTGAGTATAACTGGGCCTTGCAATGTGACCGTCCCTGTCCTGCCACTGTGACAGCCATGTTTGAAGACAGACTTACAGGTTCATTTGTGTGCCTGTGGCCACTCCATGGTTGCTGAGTTAATGACATCCGAAATGGAAATATTTATTTAACAACGACAGCCTATCAATGTACCATCCTTACCCAGACAATTGGAGTGAACTGCACCAAAGGCCGTTGAGCAGGGTAATTTCATAACGCTGGATTTGTTCTTTGTTTTTGTTTTGTTTTTGTTGGGGTTTTTTTTTTTTTGTAATTTGCACCATTGCAAATGTCAATGTGATTTTAAATGAAGTTTACCTCCTTTTGGAACAGAACCTGAAAATTTCAGTTTCACTTTAACTCTATTTAATCCTGATTTATCGTTCTCTTCACCTGATTAGTCTCTTTAAGCAGCTTTCAGTTCAGCTACCTTCTGAGGGAGTGGGAGACAAACAGACAGGACAGACAGACAGATATGTTGTTACATGCTCTCTGCTCTTGTGTCTGCAGCCTGTAGCCAGAGCCCAATCTCCATAAACACAAATAACCCCCTCATCGCTGGTTTGCTTTGCATTTAACAGGTAAAGGAGGAGGAGGTATATGACAGAACGTTATGTCTACTCCAGCTCCATACAGACAAATAAATACACACCAGCACACATTCACACACCTATGACCTCCCCTCCCACATGTGTACACACATAAAAGAACACACCACATTTGCTAATCATAGAACAAAGAGAGGCTCCAGTCAGCGGGCTGTCCCATTGATCAGCTATAGAAAGCAGCAGGCAGCGACGACAGTCAGCTTTGTTACAACAGGAAGAAGTTATAGCTGGGATAGAAGTCAAGCACATCAACAAAGCTCCGTCTGTCCGTCTGCGAGCGCTGATATCAGACCTGCATGCTGATGACGGCCTGCTGCAGCACGCCAATGAAAAGCCCTTTTTTTTATTTTTTGTTGAAAAACCTCTAAAACATCTGCACACAGGTCAAAGGCAGGAGGAAGAAGCGGATATCTGTCACTTCACTGGAAACTAAAACTCATCTTTTATTAATACTGAATGGAGTCTGCTTCATTAAGCCTCTCTTTCCTGTCAGATCTGACATGAACACAGTAGCAGAATCAATGTAAACACAGCTGCAGCACCTGGTAGTGTTTTCCTCAGTGCCACACCCTCATCTTATGAACCAACAACAGAAGAACTCAGAAGAGACATTTGCCTCTGGTTGTCTTCTGTTTCCCCTCTCTGCTCTGGTGTCCCCTCCCTCCCCGTGAGCTCAGTTCAACCCTGTTGGCCTTTTCTATTCAACAGTCTGCAGGCCTGCTGGCAGCCGGGTCGGGCCTGTTTGTAAAGAAGTGCAGCATCAAGCGTTCTGTCAGACACATCCCGGTCTGCGGGTCAGACTAACACAGAGGCACACTACAAACAAGAGCAGGCACAGGAAAGAAAAAGAGGATTTATGAGAGAGATCTGAGATGAACGCACATACAAATATATATCATGCATTCACAACATGAAAACAATTTCTCCAAATACATGACCACCCCTTCTCTCTCTCTCTCTCTCTCGTCGTCCTCCCAAATGTATTTGCAGGGTCAGTGCAGGTCTGAAAACATCCAGAAAACCTAGGGCTTTCATCAAACATCAACCAGCTTCACTCTTCAAAGATCAAAATGATGCATAATAGAGGCTGTTTGTGTTTTATGTGCGTACATTTAGGTGTGCACACATGCATGAAAGTGTCTGTGAAAACAAGAGCGTGTACACACTAGGCAGAGGTGTAACCTGCATGCAACATGTGCAAGCACAGATATGCGTTTGATCATTTTGGGGTAGTTAAAGATCCACTTTTATACTTTGCTTGGAATAACAATTTGTGTCTGATATTTTTCCACAAGCTAAAAATTACATCTACTCCTTCTCACTCTTTGAAAAATCCATATCTGTGAATATGCAGATTTTTTTTTTTTTTGTTTCAAACATTTAACTGCTGGACACAGGACCTCTTCTACTTCATGGGAAAGTTCATTCATTCTCTGTGCGCACTGGAGGAGTCATCTTTCCACATCACAGAAGTCAAATATTGGACCATGATGATTCAAGTTCAGCTCAGAGAAACTTTCCCCTTCAACAGACGAATGTGAAAAAAGCCTTCTAGCATCAAACTCAGCGTGTACATTTTTCTGCACAGTGAAGGTCAAACATCCAAGTGAAGCAGGCCAACAACAAGACAAACAATGTTGAGTGGAGGGAAAGATTGTCAAAAGATTGATGGAAACATCATCTGAGTCAACACGTCTGCAAAGTGTGATGTTAGCCAGTGTTTAGACTAAATACAGTGTTTTAAATCAAAGCACTGCACTGCACTGGTGTGAGCGTGTTGCTTCCGGTACTGATGAGAGGATGAGATGCGATACATCCAGGCTCACCTGAGAAAGGATTTCACAACTGAGAGAAAATTCATGTACAAAGTCATTTTTCAAACACGAATGCCACAGACATTTTCCGGTTCTAGGTTTTTAAATGTGAGAATTCCTCACTCTTCTTTATAGTAAATTAGATATATTTGGTGTCACTGAGATGAGTCGTTTTCAAACATTTATGAAAGAAAATAATCCTCAATTTAATTTATGACGAAAATAATCAGGATTTGCAGTCTTATGGTAATCTGAGAGGAATGTGCACTTGCATCACTTTGACTGTCCAGCACAGCACTCCGCAAGATGATTTTGCCACCTCTCACCCCCCACGGAGTCTCAGCATCAGTGCAGTCGTGTCATTGAGAGACACATCACTACTGTCAGTATGAAGACAGTCCTGTGTTCATAATGTTGCAAAGAAAATTCCTTTTATCTGTTCTCCTCACAGAACACAATACGAGACAGAAGCAGATACAATTAATATTGTCTGATCGTCCACAGAAAAACAAGCTCGACATTTATCTTGTTTTCTTTGGCATTGTACTACGTCTAGTTGACAAAGCAGTCCTTTGTAAAATGCAGTTTTTCAGCTAAGTTGCTTCTTTGCTTCATTAGGTAATATGGAGTGAAGAGAGAGAGAGAGAGAGAGAGAGAGAGAGAGAAAACAGCAGGGATAGTGTGTAACAAAAGGGACATGAATCTTAACGAGGCACGCAGAGTAGAAGCTCAGCTCATCCTGTTCCCAGTGACGAACACGGATCAAAATTACAAAATTATCAGAGAACAAGTGGATGGAGAAACAAGACAAAGCAGAGTGCGGATGTGTCTCCAGCATGTAACAGAAAAGCACATCGAGAAAGGGAATTAACTAAAGTTGAAATATTAGAGCAACTCTCAAACACAGTGTGTGTGTGTGTGTGTGTGTGTGTGTGTTAAAGTGGAGGCGAGGACAAACTGTTCTCTCCACCATTATGGTGCTCACTGGTAGCACTGGAGTGGGGGGCAGGATGCACTGGAGGGTCCTCAGAGTAATGAGTAGCAGCAGGCTGAGTGCCTACTTACTTATTATGGAAAGGTGCAGCAGGAAAGTGAATTACAACTGTTCAGTGACACCCTGGGACAGACTGAGCACTAAAACTACCTGATATCACAACACACACCTGCTATAAACGCAGGAGCGAGGTCCCTGCAGAGATGTTAAAAAAAAAAAAAGAGAGAAAGAAAAAGAAAAAACACCAACAGGTCGAGTAAAAAATGAAAGTAAACGCAAGTCAGATGACAGATGGGAATCCATCTAATTAGCTGATCAATAAGAGATTTAAGATGGGCTGTGAGTGGTTTGGTCTGAGGCCATGTGTGCTGACCACTCTCTCCATTTAATCTACACTGACGAGATGAGTACAGCAGCCGAGGAGCCACGTCCTTTATTGACAGCTGGGAATAAACGGCCGAATAAAAACAACAAAGTGGAGCTTTGTGTCGAGTCCCAGAATAATGTTTCCATCACAACTAGATGGTCATCAGATCATACGATAATGTGGCTGCTGAACAAACTCATGACGCCATTACATAAAGTAGAGTTGTGGCTTAAATTTCACATCACAAGGAAAACCTTTCTTCTTCAGTGGGGGTCAACCTGTGATTCTTTAAAGGGTCATTTCACATCAATTATTATCAATATAAATATTTTCTAACATACATCTAATGCATCAAGTCACATAGTTTTGGTCTTACTCTGAAATCTTTCCCGCATCTTACTACAATGGAGGTGAATGATATCTAATTTGTGCGACTCACAGCACTGAAGAATTGGACTTTAAAAGATTACAACTGAACCTGTCTCCAGAATCAGTGTCTGCTACTCTGGATAATCCACAGAATATGCTGTCTACAGTTTTTTATTTGGATGTCTTTCCAATGAAGAAACTGTTCCGTGGATTTTCAACCCTGTGAGCATCCTAGAGATGGATATCTCTAGATCTGGAAAAATTAACCAAACAATCGACATGATTCCACAAGAAAATGTGTTTTGTAATCTATGTGAACCAAGCCTTTACTGGTTCCCCGCATCCTGAGCAAAATTTCACTGTATAATTCAAAACGCACAAAAAAATACATGCATTTGTTGTGGTTATGACAGCTTCTATTTTAGATTAATTGGCCTGTGCAACACTTGTAACTAACAGACTATTTGTTCATCTTTAAACGAGTTGCAGGTCTACGCTTTACCCAGCTCGCTGCACCGAGACTTTTTACGAGAACACAGACAAATATTTCCAGTCACTGAGCAGAAAACAAACTCCAGAGAAAGGTGAAGGAAATCAGAGCTGCACAAGTGACACCAAAGGGACATGAATTATTTTCCTCAAAGTAAACCCAAACAGTAAACTCAATATTTGTTGGCTATTCACGCACAACATTATTACAAGTCTCATTGGGGCTGAAACTATTTCTCATATAGATCTTATTGTGAAATCATATAGAGAAAATTTATAAAAAGCTTGACGCGTGCTTGACACTGGGGTGGAAGTACTGATACTCACTTTAAAGGCAGAGAACGACGACTGATTGAATGTAACGCTCACACTTCTCCGTTCGCTTTGATGTTGACTCATAAGCGACGCCAAAGGGAATTTTTTTTAATAAAGTGTCTCAGTATTCCTGACAACAACCACATCTGTCTTCACTTCATTCTTATGCAACAGACAGAAAGTCTTTTCATAAAAACGACGACTTCCAAAAGCAGCTCTGCAGACTTCACTTCCAAGTGCAGCATGATGAGTCTACTGTATGTGTGTGCATGTGTGTCTGTGCCTTAAGAACTGTTGCCGGGATACTACCTAAGCCTAATAAGCCAGTAAATTAATGATGATTCACAGTCCCTCGCCGCAGAAACAACAGAACAATCAAATCAAACATTTCTCCTCTTTGTCTTTGTCTGCTACCAGAACTGCTCCTGTCTATTCCTCACAAAGGCCACTCAAAAAAACAAAACAAAAAACACGTGTTTTTCGAGATCGTCGTTAAACTCAAATCCATAATCTTTGCTCTAAAATAATTTCCTATGAAAGCCCCAGTAGCACTTAGAGGCAAATTGTTCATCTGTGTCCACTTTATCTTTTTTATTTTGCTGGTTTTCTAGTCTCAAGACGGCACAAAACATCAAGGCTCGATGATAAAAGTCTAATTTTGCGTTTTTATTTAGAGTCGAGCTTCAACACAGAAAAAGAAAAAAAAAAAGGAAGAAAAAAACCAAAAAAACAAAAGCGTCTACACTGGCGATTCTATGAGGTTGTACTTAAGCACAGTAAGCTAAATGCTAACATGCTCACAATGACAGTATTAACATAATTATTTTTTTTATCAGGTTTACTAACCTATCTTAGCTTAATGTATTAGCATGCTAATATTTACTGATTAGAACTAAATATTAAATACAGTTTGTACACAGGCTGATGGTTGTGAACAGAAAGAATGAATAAAAAAAACTTAATTAGTGTTAATTCACGCAACAGATGTTGACCTAATTCACAGGATAAATGAAAACTTGGAGCGACTGGTGGCACTAAATGAAAAATCAAGGGAACACCAACGTTGCTACGATTCATCCACTGGGGACCAGGAAGTTCTGCACAAAATTTCATGGCAATCCATAAAATAGTTGTTGAAATAATTTGGTCTGGAACAAAATAGAGACCAACAACGTCATCCCCAGAGCCATGGAGCCTCACAGTAAACATGATCACCGCCTACAAAACACTTTGGAGCCCTCCACACACACACACACACACACACACACACACACACACACACACACACACACAGATTAGTGCAGAATTTGCTGACGGTTGGTGCTGGAAATGCAGCAGAAAGAGCTGCCTCACAACAAACACCAAGAATACCGTCTTAAGCCGTCTTTGTGACGGCACAGTCTGTAGATTGTTGGAGTGGTACTTTTAGAGTCGCCACACATGAAATCAACATTCCTCTTCTTTCGCACAACCAGGAGAGCGGGGGAGGGAAAAAAAGGAGAAGTAAATCCTTTTCTCCAGCTGGAGAGGAAATATCTTAGTGGGAGAAAGAGATAGAAAGCATCAAAATCTAATGTGAATTTGTAAATGATGCCTGCAGTTACTCCCTATATTCACATATTTTCTACAAAGTGTCTTTATTCTCTGTGGCAGGAAATGAGAAGCAGTTTGATTTGCGCGTTCATGTTTGTGTGTTTAGACACTTGGATCTGTCCCAAGCTTAATTCATGGAGATGTGAGGTGTAATTTGTTCTGCATGTCAGCTGCTGACAGCTGCAGAGGGCCTTTGGCTCGCTCAGCCACGGCGCCACATCTATTGGCCAAGCCCGGCAGGGCGGTGTGATTCACAGCCAGCCAGGTAAACCTGCTGGCGATCTGGCCTGACAGGGCAGAGTAGAGGCGACTGAATGCCGGGCCTCACATACTTTGCAGCCCCAGAGTCTGCAGCCCTGCGTCATCTTCTTTCGCCCAAATCACATCGAGAGGAAGTGACTGCGGCTGGCTGCTTGTCTGCCGAGCTAAAGAGTTACAGCAGGGGTGTGGGATGATCACAAACCTCGGGTTGGGTGCAGGAAAGAACAAGATATTTGTAGGATTAGTCTCTGTTGGCCAGGCAAGTGTGTGTGTGTGCGTTTGTGTGTGTGTGAGATATTATGCTATCAAAAACACAGCGCTGAACATCAAAGCCGTTACAATGCTGGAGTGTGGAGAATCAGGATGAGGGACACAGAACAACTGATATGCACAACACTGAGATGATATGTTTAAATGTATGTTTCTGGGTGAGTGTGTGTGTATGTATGTGTGTGCGTGTGTGTGTGTGTGTGCGTGTGTGTGTGTATGCGTGTGTGTGTGTGTGTATGTGTGTGTGCGTGTGTGTGTGTGTGTGGACACTCCCACTCACACAGACAGCCAGGCTCAGCAGTGATTGCTCTGTGTAGGAAGTAAAGATTGCGCCTTCTCTCGCTGCGTCCGTGATGAAATCCCACAATACCAGTCATCACACAGAGATCCTTAATGACGTCCCACAGTGACCACACGCAGCCTACCGAGTACACACGTTGATGATTTGTCCTCACCTGCATCATAGCTCAGGTCACCAATATGGCAGGAAGCTCAACATAAAAGGCTTTAAGGTTCAAAGATAACTACATTTACATGCTCAAAGAATCAGATTGTCAAGACACTGAGGGTTATCGGTTTACTCCTGGTGACACGGACATCTGTCTGCAGGATATGAGAGGTTCATACAAACAACTTTACCTGTTTAGGACCTCAGCTTGAACATGGATACACTCCACTCAAGCATTTGTAATAGATATTCAGGATCTACACATTTGGCCCACCACCCTGAGGACTATTAACTGCTTACACACATCAAGCCAGAAGAAGGAACACTGTTCTTCTCTGAAATTAGGGGTAGATTAGCTGTGCAGAGACTTAAAGCTGTACAAAGCAAGCCTTTGTGTACAAATACACTCATTAGATTAAATCACAGAGCAACAGAAAGCGTCCCGTCCCATCTAAATGAGACGCTGTTGATTCATCTCATTTACTCAAACAAAAATTCTTGATAAAAGACGGTTTCTATTCAAATCAGCTCCGAAGCACTTTCCAATAACCAAAGATGTAAGCATATTGTAAAACCAATGCCAAGTTGACAAATGTCTTTTTCCAAACCACATACTTGATTGTTAATCGTGTGAAGATGTCAAACTTATTTAACAGTGTTTTCAGCAGTTTAAAAGCTCTTGACTCTACAAAGAGCGACTTCCACAGTGATTGCTTGTGGGCAAATTACTTCCATCACCAGAGTCTCCAGATGGAGATCTGGTCCCATTATCTGGGTTTTGGCGCCACTGTGGCCAGTGACTCTTGCTGCCAGCAGGCTCTTTTGTTTTCAACACCTGACTAAGCCCGAATTACAGCACTAAACCTCTGCTTACCAGCAACATTTCCCCTAAAACCTTACCCTCATCCTATGTACCATCTTCAGCTGAAGAGCCTTCTTGATAAGAATGGATGTCAAGCAACTTCTTCAACACATCACTAACATACCTACATAATTTATCTCTTATTTCTTATATCAACAGAATCAGTTGATGTCTCATACAAACATAAATTATGAACATGTCCATCTCATGAAAAACCCATAGTTTCAAGCCTTACAGTATGTGACACAGAATTTAAACTGTTTGTACGCAGTTACATTTGTGTAGATGACAGGTTTACTGGTCTCCCTGAAAATACAAGGATTTGTTATGCATTTTAGGTGAAGGTGAAAATGAGTCCCGTTTCATGTTTTGTTGCTCATAGGAAAATTTAGGGGCCAAGCTTTTCAATAAAATGGCCGACATCTCTGACGAAAGTCTACAGGATGGATGATTATCAATAAATAAAAAAGGAGTTTTGTTTTAAGTGTGTTCTTTGTTTGCAGAGTAATGCTATGTGTAAGAAGCTATGTACTTGTTTTATCACTGCAGCTGGGAACCTGTATGTGTATGAAACAGTTAATAACATAACTAACAAACTTAACAAAATGTAGAGTGTTGACTCTGTGCGTCGGGGCACAAAGATGCATCAGGCATCAGGTTTTGGTGCACAGAGATAACAGTAGGTAAGAGACAGCACAACGGGCTGACAGGCCTGAAACACATTCCACACAGAAGTTTGTCAAATCAGCCCGAAGCACTGATCAAGAGTGTGTGTTGACCTTTGCTCTGGTTATTTACTATTCGCCCTGAATGGGGACACTCCCACTCACACACACACACACACACACACACACACACCACACACCACACAGATGGCCCTTGTGCCACAGACCTCCCCTCACCCCTGCACTCTGGCCCACCACTGCCTCTATAATTAATGGATCAGCGCTGCTCAGGGACTCTGGCAGGAAATCAAGGAAGTGTGCATTCATAAATATTTACAGAAACCACCATGAAAATTTCACATGTAAAAAAAACACAACATCTCAATGAGCTTACTCTAAACACACCATGCTGTACAGGCAGGAAGGAGCACTGTATCAAAATTAAAACATCCCCCTCTCTGAGTGTGTGTCTGCTATTACTGATCAGGCTCAGCATCCTCACACCAATTAGTTAAGCTGAGACTAAAAAAAAAGGAAATCAAGTTATAATATTCCTTAAATAGTGATCATGTACAAAAATTGTCTTCGCCTGTGCTTCAGTCAATAGCTTATGACAGGAATGTAGTGACAAGTAACAAATATTCCTGTTTTATGGATCTGTTGTATTACAATACGAATAGACTAATAATATTGGCATCATCCTGTTGTCTCAATATCTAATATCTTACATTTATTATTAGGCGACTACCGTGTTTCTTTTCCTTCAGCAGATGAAAACTTATATCATGTTTGATTCAAACATAGTGGAATCGTTGTACTCACAGAGAAACCTGCCCAGAAAGGGCACGAGTGCCGGACTCTGGGTGATGTGGTGAGAGCCAGAGCCGCGAAGCTGACTGCCAGGATGAGACTCCCCAGGACCATCTGAGAGACTCCCAGAGCCAGCATGATCCTCGTCCGGGTCCGGTACTCCCTTAGTCGGGACAGGCTGCGGGACAGCGACGCCGGGCTCAGGGACCCCGGGCCGCCGATGCCGCCGATGCCGCTGCTGCCTCCGCCGCCACGGGGCAGCGCGTTCACCGGCATTGTCACTGGAGGATACGACTAACTGGGTGAACGACAAACAACAGCAGCAGCAGCAGAGGAGACAATAACATCCAACAAGAAGCTGAATCGTTGTGTTTCAGCCTGCTGGCGCGCTGGTAAACGCTGTAACTCGTGCTCAGTGTCCGATGTGGATGATCTCCATCAATTAAGATGATCGGAGTCGCTCCAATTAGAGAAGCTCTGCGGCGGATGGGAGGAGAAAGGTGAGAAAAGAGCGGACTGGACGAGGCACCAGATGTTTACCATAACACACACAAAGTATTAATATTTTCAAGGTGAAATAGACCAAACAAAACGCTGCAGGTTTATCACGGGGACACCTCCGGCAAAGAGCCCGTTCCTCAAAAGTCAAAACGCAAAATGGCAAAAAGCAAAAACGCATCATCCTGCTGTCAAGCAGCCTTGCACCATTGTCATGCTGTCATGCTCGCCTCTGCGGGCTCTCCAACAACTCAAAGCCAGAGATGCAGCCTGGATAAGACGCGTGAATCAGAGACGAGCCCTTACTCTTTCAAGATAAAGCAGAGGAGAAAAAAAAAAAACGTCTTAATAGTTGAAATTCTGCTGAATTTTACCAGGTTTTTTTGTGTGTCTGAATATCCGCAGCGCTTCTCCTGTGTGAGGCACAAGCCGCGGTTTTTCACAGACGACAGCAAATCTAACAGCCAGGACAGGAGATGCACACTGCGCATTGGAGATGTGCCACTCTGCGCGTGTACATGGCGGCGAGCTACACGGAGTCTGTTTTACTACGACTGTGAAGGAGGAGGAGGGGTGGGGGGTGGGCTCTCTACTATCAGGCAACATCCGAAAAACCTGCGCGTGATTTGTCACCGCTGCTGGGGATGTGGTGGAGGCTTGAAAAGACATATCTGATCTCCCGGCGAGGGTCAACCTAAACATATAGCCGACCAAGACACGAGGTTTATTTTTTTTTCAGGGGAAAAGTGCACAATGTGGATGTTTTGTGTTGCATGAAAACGCCACAGTCCGAGTGTTATTCAGCATTTCCTCCTTGTCGTCAGGATTTCTTGAGAATTAGACTAATTAAAACTGTTTTAATTTGAAGTTCAGGTGGGTTTACCTTTCATAAAACAACGTGACAGTAGATTAACTTCAGCTCCAGCCTCAGCACTGCATTGTCATTGAACACTGGCTCTGTGTGATGTGCCCTTCATCGTGCAGGCTGTGGCTGACGGTCCAGGCAGGTAGCAGGCCAGTAAATGCAACACATCTAGTGAGGATTGTGCTCCAAGGAATGAGGCTGGCTGCACATTATTACATAATTAGTCATAATTAGAAAATGCCCCGACAGCTTTGGTTTTTACATCAGTGGTTCCAAACCTTTTTTAGCTTGTGACCCATTAAAAGGAGTCACACAGTGAGAACCAACTACCAGCTTACATCCTGCATAGCTCCTTTTCACTGTGCAAATATTCCAACTTCACTACTTTTTGCCCTCAAAAAGGCAGTAACTGTAGTTTTCTAGTATGAAAACACACATTTTGAATAGGCTACTTATGTAACAGCAAAGCTTTTAACTTATTGTAACTAAACCTCCAAAATGCTACTTCTTTTGCTCCTCTCTTATCAAAAGTATTATCGTTTCCCCGTCGTATCCTGAGGCATTAAAATCACAGTTGAAGGACTTTTGTGTTTCTGACCTTGTGTGGCAGATTCATTCAGAGCTCACCTGCGCCACCTAGCTGTGAAACCTGAGCCATGCTGCTCACAAGTAGAGCTAAAGGACACAGCCATGTAACTGATCAGTTAAACGACAGACTTCACTGGCTTCACAAGCTCATCAATGAATGAGAATTAGATGTTTTTCCTGTGTTGTGGGATAGTAAAACTGATTATCATTGGGTTTTATTTTGTTACCCAGACAAAACAAGCAATTTGAAAATTGTTCTGACAAATCCTGATCCTGCATCTTCACTATTTTGTGACATTTTATAGATTAAACAATTAATCAATTTAGAGATTAACTGATAATGAAAAGAATCTTTCATTGCAGCCCAACAAAATTTATGTTTATCACCACAGCGCCTAAAAGATCAATGAAATCACAGTTCACTTTGTGCTTTAAAAAAACAACTTCCTTTAAGACACACACTCTTTACTTTAAAAATGACTTTATTTATTAATACAGTGGTATACTTAAAATTGTGTTGCAGAGGAGAAAAAAAGTCAGCCACACGTGAAGAGCTAATATCCAATTAAAGCCGTGTTATATCTAAAAATAAAATGGTACTGGTGTGCCATACATAATATATTGTCTATTAGTACAAAAATACATTTAAGGGCACACAATACAGCATCCAGTATCACAAATCAGTGAGGGGAACACTTTGAGAGAGCACACCCTTTTAAAAGAACATGTTTTAAATGTATTTTAGGCCAAGTACTTTCCTGATCCTTAAATAGCCATAAAAAGAGCTTTTTGTGACCGTAACATAGTGTGAATATATTGGTAGAAAAGGTGTGATGTATTATTGTTAGGTTATAAGTTCCAAGGCTCGAGGGTATATCCAGAATACAAAGATAACCACGTTCACTTTCTTCCACTTTTTAAAACATGTTTTCTCTAAGTTTTATACAAAAAAGAAAGACATACAAAAAGTTCATTTACAAACAAAAGAAACAAGGCAATATGCTAGCTTTATTTACAGCCACTTCTTTTCTGTTTTCTTGTTTTTGTTGTTTTTTTTATCTTTTATTTAAGTAATGCATAGCAGATAAAAGAAGAGCATACCTTTGTTATCCTTTATCAACTGTTATTGTGAGCTAAACCCAAGTTCATTTATACAGTGGGTTCACAAAAAATGAAATGGCAAAACAAATGACATTATACCATAATTTATCATAACTTATTTTTTTTCTTAATGAAAAGTGAATAATCTGCAGATAAGGCATCACTGCTTATTTGTGTGAGAGTGCAAGAGTGCACAGACAGAAAAAGATAGAAAGAGAAGAAAGAGGAAAAAGAGAGAGCGAGAGAGAGAGAGAGAGAGAGAGAGAGAAAGAGAGAGAGAGCGATAGAAATAGATGTGAGGAAGGAACTGAGGAGGCTACTGGACCTGAGCAAAGAACATGCATAGATCTCCCTCAGGCTGGAAGGAGAGACGTGGTAATCCGTAAGAAAGTAAGCTACAAGATATTACTGTAGGAAAAGGAAGAGTAAAGGAAGGGGTGAGGAAGGAAGAACGTCTCTAAAAGTGTGCTGCTTGGGTTCATATCCAGCTTTTGCTCCTTCTACAGATACTTGCAAATGTCACCATCTCTGGTTTTATCTCACATCTGTCTCAAACCTTTATTAAAGTTCCCTCAATGTGGAAAAAATAGGTGGAGATACATATTTGCTTTCAGTCACCTGAACTGGAAAATAACAAGATGTTGACTGAATCCATGAGTAAAATTTTAGTAAATCTTCACTATACTACTATATATACTGTATGCATATATAGCATAAATATTTTTGAAGCATGTACGCTGCCTCAAAAGCCATCCATCCATCTATATTCATGTAGAAATTACATTAAACATTGCCTTACAGTATATATAATGTCAATCCTCAGTGGCATGGGGCATGCATCAATGGTTTCATTTCACATCAAAACTTCAAATTGGGAAAAAGAGTTTAAAGAACAGCTTGTAATGATCATCAGTGTCTCGCCTTCATCCATGGGTGCAGTAAACAGCACTGACTGGATCTTCTTCATACTCCATAATGTGGTGTGTGTCAGTATGTTTGGAGTGCATGTATCTGTATGTGTGTGTGTGTGTGTGTGTGTGTGTGTGTGTGTGTGTGTGTGTGTGTGTGTGTGTGTGTGTGCGCGCGCCTGTGTACGTGTGTCCATCCTCTTCATTTTATCCACCATGGTTCCACATTCAGTAACATCACACCTGCTGGCCCATCCTTAAAAGTGGTCAATGAGCACAGAAACACAGTTGGCTCCCACCAGATAGTTGGGGTCCCCGGGGAGAGACTTGTTCTGCCAGCTTTTTGGGTCACCTGAGGAGAGACGGGAGATGGAGGAGGGGGTCAGTGAGTAATAACATCCGCTTTTGATGGGAAATTCAAGCTGTGATGCATTTTATAAGCATTTCTCACTTGACCACAAAATCTATTGTACAACAAAGTCATGAACTACTCTTAAAACAGCATTGACTGCAGAACTCGATTATATCTATTGTCTACAAGCCATGTTAAGTGATATTGCGAGCTTTTGGCTTATGTCCAAGCACGGCAGCAAAATAGAAAAGTAAAAGCAATTTCTTTTTTTTTATTGAACGTCCCCAGTCTCTTGTTGACTGCAAATTAGGCCTCAGTGACTGTGAGGTCTCAGTGTAATTGCAATTATAAACATACAGGTCTGTGCCAAGATGAAAGTTCCAGTAATCAATCAAAGTAAGCATAGCCAGTTTGGCAGAGGTCCATCGATATACTAGACACACAGACTGTACATGTGACAGTATAAATAGAGCCTCCTCATTGAGATGGACTGCCGATCTTTCCACTGTTAATCTTGCGGTTAAGTTTGGGTGATATGGAAGAGATAAATGTAACAGTAATCAGAAGACCATCTTCTGTTGAGGTATGCTAAGCAAAAGGAAGAGGGAGAAAGCCACACACACAGATGCAATCCTTAATTTTAAGTTCTAGAGATCAACGTTTTGTCACACTGCCTTCATCATTTGCATGGTAGCTCACTGCCAGTGGTGTGTGAAGAGCTAGTAATAAAGCACTATATAAACGTAGTCCAACACCAAAGCCCATGTGAAGTTCTCAAGTGTGTTGAACTAAGAGGGAGCCTACACCTGTTTGCTGCCTTGTGTTGCAGAGAAATGTTAAATGGACTATCTTTCGTTTCCTGTTTGGACCAATCACAAAACAACTAGTTGGGTCTATACTTGAGCTTAGCGCTGATGTTGACTCTAGGTAAGACCAAAACAACCCTTGCCAGCCAGACAACCATTCATCCTTTGGATTCTTTCCTTAAAGGCGCCTTAAGACTGTGCAGCAAATCTTGGTCTCAACCTTTCACTCTGTCAGACTGTCAAATTGTGTGATGAATGCGCAGTGGATCGTAGCGCTGCAGTGTAAATATAAAAAAGAAAAAGCACAGGGGCACAGGCGTATCATCAGCTCGTGTCAACCATCTGTGCCATATCTGTGTCAGCTCTGCAAGGTTTTCTTCTCTGCCACACAAACTTGTTGTTTTTTTGTCACCTCCATTGTGTGTGTGTCTTTTTTCTCTGAACTTTACTCAGTATTCTGTGTCATTTCATGTCCACTCTGATTGTTTGGTTTGTAGGTGTGCATTGTAACAACAGTCACATTGTGAGAATTTGATCTGAATTTTGCCACAGGCTTCTCTTTGGTTATCAAAGCTCTAAATCGGCCTTCAGTGGATGTGCGATCAAGGACAACCGTTTTGGAGGGATGACTGCAGATTTTACCACTGTTTTCTCACAACTGTCAACTTACGTATATTAGGGACTGACTGTATCCAGGACACCAATAAAGAGCCACGTCCAGCCTGTCTTGATACACATGATAAACAGAATAGATACAACTCTATCCTAAAGAAGACAGTCGGCCCAAACGATGATCTTTAGAACTTCAAATAAAAAATATGCATCTGAGTTTTGAGTATGTGGACTTTCTCTGATTTCTGCCTGCAAGCCAGCATCTTAAAGTTTTGGGCAGCACAGAATATAAACATTTACATTTACATTCAGTACTTCTCATCATAAAGCTTTTGTTCATTCTTGAGCTGCAACTCACTTTTTTTGTCATTATCAATTTATCTGACAATTATCTTCTTGATTCATTGTTTTGTCTATAAAATGTAATACTAATAGGGAAACATCCCTATTATAATTTCCCAGAGGCAAAGGTGGCGTATTCACATTCCTCGTTTTTGCCTGAAAAATAACTGAAACAATGAATCAACTATCAAAATAGTTACTGATGAATTATCTGTCAATCAACTAATCAATTAATCAGCTAATCATTTTGGTTCTAGTGTATCCTCAAGACCTTACAAACATGTCAAATGCAATTCCTTCCTCAAGGTTATTTGACCAAAAATTTGTAGCACGAGGTCCACTTCCTGGAAGTAACATCTTGTGACCTTCATTAGCAGATAGTTTTTTCAGTGAGTTTGCTACATCTGCTGGTTAAGGCCACCAGAAGTGTCTGAAAGCTCCAGAATAATTCCAGTAAATGGCCCTTTTAATGAGAATGTTGTAAAACTACTGCGTCCATGGTGATGTCTGCTGGTACAGTGCTAGGTTCGTTGGTACGTTACTACTACCACCAGATAATAAGTGAAATAGTGAGAAACTGTTGGCAAGGTGCACTGCATCGTCTGCATATTCATTAAAAATTACTCGTGGTTAAAAACTCCACAGGGTACCTTTAAAAGTATGACTTTCAGACAAATAAGATACTGTATAATTTGATATATTAAAGCACTGTGGTTTATATCAAGGAATGTTTAAGATTTAATTAGTTTCATGCGGTTTTCAAATCAAACCCTGTTCTACATTAACCAGAAGTCAGTTTTTTACAGAGCTGTAAGTTAAAACAATGATCCACAGAATAACATAAACACAGAAGAGAAGCAGTAGTAAGATGTGAGAGTTGTATAGGAGGAAAAAGGAGAAGCAGGGAATCAAAGTGAATAGAAAACCACAGAAAGAGACAGGAGGAGGCCAGAGAGTGGCCTTGCTTTACAATAAGAGGATTACGACGCAGCCTGATAATCCTCCCACAATTCAGCAGGACAATGGAGTGAGTGGACATGTCATTCAGCCCTCCAACTCTCATCCTTAAAATGAGGCTAATTAACAGCTAATTCTGACCACTGCCAAAATTACCACTGTTTTTGAAGACAGGGCATGAGAAGTATTAAGAAAGGGGTAAGGTGAAATTAGTTACTTTCTTCAGATTTGCTCTGTTCTTCTTTTTCTGTCTTTGCAGAAGTTCAACTTCTATATGAGCCCAGGGTCTTTCTCAAATGTTAGTTTGTTTGCTCAGTTACCTTATTGATTAAATGATGCCCTATTGAAAGTAGTTTGTCTTGGTTTTGATTTCCATTAACATGATCTGTGCATCATTCTCTCTTCATCTAATTTCTGTCCTGAACACACTGCTGATCAATTTCAATGCTTAAGATAAATATGGATTTCACACAGTGCTTTACTTCTTCATTAGGTGGTTAATTGTTTGCAGTTACTACTGCATCTATTATGTCAAGTCTCAAAAACAGACCAAACAGGACAAAAAAGGTGGGAAAATGATATGTGTAGTCATCTAAATTACAATTTGCTGATGGAAGAGTTACAGTTCTTCTAAGACATTTGCTCGAATGCTTATGTCCTGTAGCCAATGAGAGCAGTAAATGGTTTATATATTTGCATACATCTTTCCCTGATCCAATTTAACAACCAGATTCATTTTTGCAAACAAACTGAGGTCAGTCTGAAAAACCAATTAACAAGGAAACCTGTTTTCATACACCTGAAAGGTACCTTGAAATAAGACACTGGGATGAAGGAAGCTAAATTTAGATAGCTCTATTTCAACATGGTAACAAGATGCCTTTGTGGAACTTTTCACTTTTTTGACAGGCATTATTGGTTATGACAGTGTCCCAATTTCCAGAGGATCTGCAAAAGCTGTTCTTCAGGTCAGGATTTGGGTGGCTATGTGAGAAAATCACTCTTAGCAGAATAGCATGCAGTATAATTCTACCTGATGAAATTAAATGATTATACAGCCAAGCATCTGGTGCATGCATGTTAAATGAAATAAGAAAAACTTGTTAAGGTGACTCAGAGGTGAAAACCAAGAGAGAAATACTGCAATTTCAGCATGTAAAATTAATAAATACCACATAAAGAAAACCAGTGATGCAGCAAATGAGAGATTGTGTGGGTGAGTTAACTAGTACAAATGATGAAAATGATTCAACCCAAAGCCATAAATATGAAAAACATAGATTTTCCCCCTAGATTGGCTCTCAGGTATTGTGAGAATTCATTATTCATTATATCTTTTTATTATTTTGTTTGAAAAATTTAGAGTAAGTGATATCTGAGTAAGAGGAGAACCAAAACTAGGGGTAAAATCTCATTAAACAGTGACCCATAACCCTCAAATTGTCACACAGCCAGCCCAAACGACCCCGGAAGAACAGAGAGAGCACAGCATACCCGACGAGGAGTCGGAGGATTTTAGAGCAAAAGACCAACCATCAGGGGTCATTGACGCACAGTGAGGTAAGCGTAGCTCCACAGGCTTCAAAAACTTGAGGCCATGAGGTCCACACATCACCAGAGGGCTGAGCAGAGTCTCTCCTGTAAACACAAACACAGAGCATGGTTATAAACTCAGGATGATAACAATTATATACACAAGCACATCTTGAATGCACTTTGTCTCAACAGTTCTCGTCGGCTTGTGGTTTTGTATCACTGGGAATCTGTTAGTCAGAAATGAGGTTTTGATCCCTTGTGTGCCCATCTATGCAAGAAAAATATTGATTCATATGCAGATTGTGAACACAACACTGACATATCATCACCTTTTAAGTTGATACGGGGAACTTGTTAGCAAAAAGTGGCTTATTTACACATCCAGCAGTTACAGAGGAACATTATCATTCATTTAGAGCCGTGTTTCTGGTCATCTGGCAAATATACGTCCAATATTCACTCTCTTTTAGCTGTTTTTGGTCTCTACCAACTCATGAGGGGAATATCTGGCTCTTAAGCTGCAAAGTGCCTCACTTTGTTACTCAGCTGTTCACTCATTGTGTCTGCCTGCTGTTAGGTGCTGAGCAGATAGTGTGGAGTGGGTTTTTGGAGATGAAAATATCTGAAAATGACGCTATGAGAGCGATGAGAGTGAGCCAAAAGAGTAAATTTACAGACTGGAGAGCTAAACATTGAGCTGAGACTCACTCTTAAGCTCAGTAAAACTGAGGGTAGCTGAAGACTCAGGTGATAATTCGATGTAGGTTCATCACTGTGAACGCATTGATTTTCCATTATCATCTTATAAAATGTTTGTTTGTTCAAAAATATTGATTATAGATACTTATAATTTTAAAAATCGACAGCGACATCAGTAATTGGCGAATGAGTCTATATAGTAGTGGAGTCAGCAGTGGAGCAGCATAGTCATTATAACGTCAATCGGCACAATCCTACTTTAGATCCAGCACATCGCCCCAAAGGACAACAAGCACAATTAAATTTTGAAAAACAAAAATGACAGATCGTTTGAACTGGCTTTGTCAAGCATCCAATAATTTAGATATGAATAAAGAAAACCCTCTGGCTTCTTCATCCCTCCATCTCTGATAAGTTACCTTTCTCCTTGTCGAGTGGTGGCAGGATGCTGTTGTCTCGGCAGACCTTGAAGTAGATCTCCTGCTCCACCCCGTCAGGTATGGCACCCTGTGGGATTATTATGCTGACACCTGTCTCAATGGAGCTCAGGACGCCACCGTTACAGTTGAAGATACCTCGGGCCGTTGCAACCACAGTGTGGCCCTCATCTTCATCATCATCATCATCCAGGGCAGTGGGGCTGGGAGACAGATAACTTTGCTGTCACACTTTTATATTCAACCTAACACTCCTAACACTTTCAATTTAGTCAGTAGTCAGACCGAGGTTGTTACCTCACAGGGATGGCCTTGGGAACAGCGTTGATGTTGTTGTGCTGGTATTTGGAGCGGTGGTCCATAGTGCGCGTGAAGGTGTCCAGACCACTGTCATGGTCTGTGTTCTGGGGCTGTGGAGCTACCTGAGGCTTCACTGGGCTGGAGCTCCGGCCCTGCTCCAAACACAAGGGTCAAGAGTTATCTACAGCACTGTGACAACATCAATCTGCTCGCAACATAGCTGTTTTTTTTTTTGGGAGTTGACTTTTTTTTAAAAATGCAACCAAATGTTTTCATACACATTTCTGGATCAACTACAGAAAAAAACAGAATTTGTGGCATTGTTTAAATCTATTCTCATAATGTGTGTAAAAAGTAAAAAGCCTTTTATTAATGCTAGGACACTATTTTTTTTCCAACAGGTCTTTTAAATCTATTTTTAATATAAAATATATTATTGCTGGGGATTTTATTCCATTTTATTTTTGTATTATTAATTGTCTGGTTTTATCTACCATGTCATATGTGAAGCACATAGTAATTCTGTTTTGAAAAAACATGATTTATTTCTGTTAACGTTATTATTATTAGTGTTGATTACTGATAGTATTTCAGCATTTCCACTGTTTAATTCACACTGGCTGTTTTATTAATGCTTTTTTATTTGACCCTCTTTACTGTACTAAAATGATGCCTCAATCTGCTTACCTTTGGAGCAGTGTCAGGCTTGTCATTGGGCAGAAGGTTGTGGTTGAATTTGGGGCTGTCGAACATGCGTGCAAAAGGCTTGGCAGAGGTGGTGTAGGGCTTGGGCGTGTAGCGGTTGTAGCTGGATGCTGGTGGAGCCCCGGTGCTAGTGACTGTTTTTGGAGGCTGCTCACTTGTGCCATTAACTGGAGACTTCTCAGGGAAACTCTTGTGAGGCAGGAAGTTGGTCTGGACAGTGTCCTCTCGGGCAGGAGGTTTGGCTGTGGAAGAGCCACAAGAGTCAGCCAAAGAGTTCTGTAGTATGGATCTCTGAGTTTGTTTTTATTTGTATGAAATCATGTACAAGTCTCTTGGGAGACACTACCTGCTGTGTATGTTTTTTTCCTTTAAAATGTTGAATTAAATTGAATAAGTTTTACCTTCAGGTGAGGGTTTGGGCAGTGTGGCTGGTGGCAGAGATGGTGTCACCTGGGGAACAGGTTCATATTTTTTCTCCACTGGACTTGGTTTCTCCACCGACTCTGTCCTGTATCACAAGACCAAAACCATCGATTTGAGATTCAAAGCAGATATGATCAAGACATAAATACAAAAAACCATAAGGGGTGTTAAAGTTAGTGCAAAGGAAACCTTCATCTATCTAATCTGAGAGGAAAAAGCCCAAGATGTTTCATGACAACATTATAATCAGAGATGTTTGGAAATGTAGATGGGAGTGAGCATTACCTGGGGTAGTTGTGGGTTGTTTGTGCTTGTGGCTGGGGTTTGTTGGGGCCAGCTTGGAGTCGGTCAAAGTAAGACAGCTGTTTCCTGTAGTAGTCCTCGTCCTCATCAGGGTCGTAATGGTTGGAGCGCACAATATCATCAGCTACCTTGGACTGAGGCTTTTGCGGCTCTGGGGCTCTGGGTTGATGCGACAAAAAAAAGTCAAGTAGGTAAAATGAAAGGCGGAGATGGTGAGAGCAGAGCACGTGGAGAATTTACAATGACAAACTGCCAAAATGAAGGTAGTTGAGTTTATTGGTCAATGATGTGAAAACTAAAGTGACTAATTACACACTTTTATTCTCATATTACTTAAATCAGGGTGAGTGAAAACAGTGCAAGCAGCATAAGCCTGGGCTTACCTAAAGGTTTTCTCTTGATCCAGGTTGCTCAGAGAATTTGCTTTAGGGATTACTCCACCTGCTTTCAAGGGTAAATCAGCTGCCTGTAAAAGCAATAAACCTTATCAGTAAGATAAGAATGATCAATGTTCACCTCTAATGTGCCAATTTCACAAGAACTATAACTATAACTAAACTATAAATATCTACAAAGATAAACAGTTTACCCTGTTCCCAGATGAATCCCCTGCATCCCTGGCTCGGTCCATAGACACAGAGCGTTTGTTCTCAAACATCTTGACCCTTGTCAGGACTGACTGGGGCCGCATGGCGGGGTCATCCTCCTGTTGCTCGTCTCTGGCGGGTGCGGCTTTTGGAGCTTCCACAGGGGAAGTTGAGGGGGCCTCTGCCTTGGGAGGAGGTGTGGGGCTGGTTTCAGAGTTAACAGGAACGGGGTCGTACTGCTGAGGTTTGTAGCCTTTTTGTTGCAGTGATGGTCCCTGGTTATAGGCAGGCCGCTGGGCAGCAGGGTCTGGGGAGCGGGCAGCAGTGGGGTACGTACTCAAGTGAGAATCCTGGTCATAGTGCAGGTCAGGCCCTGGGGCAGGAGGTGGAGGATCATCGTAACGGACAGGCCCTGGACCTGTTGGTTTACCATAGCGAGGCCGCCCGTCAAATCCCTGCTGAGGTGGGGGCTCGTCGTAGCGGAGAGGAGGGGTGTACTGGGATTCAGGGCCATCACTGTACGGCAAACGGGGATCGTAGCCCTGGGAGTTGGCAGTAGAGAGCGGCTGGTTGTAGGGGTTCCACTGTTGCTGGTCGTAGTGAGGCACACTGTTCTCATAGGGTGGGTTAGAGTCATAGTTACGGTACTTTGGTTCTGGGTAACCACCTCCACTGCTGACTCCACTGCTGCTGACATCATACCGACTGGGTGGGTGGTCGTAATCTCTGTATGGCTGCTGGTCAGGGTGATATCCCTGCTGAGGGTTGAAAGTCACAGGCTTCATGCTGTGACCACCGATACGCCCTGTGTTGTCTGTGTTGTATGGATCCTTTTGAAACATCTACCGAACAAATAGACAACAAAGAACAAGGTTAACAACTGCAAAGGATCCACTAACATACTGCATTGATATAAAATATGTGATATAAACTGGACATACAAAAAGTCAGTTAAAGGATGCGAAAAGGAGAATATTAAAACAAGTCTGAGAAATTAATTCGAGAAGAGGAAAACGAGAAGGGAAAGACCTGAAATAGAGAAACTGAGAGGGAGGGGTTACTGGTCAGATAGTATATTAGATTAAACAGAAACTGCAGCACAGCCAAACACTCATTGCAGCTTAAAATATCACAATGTTCTGCAACCTCAAATAAAACACTGAAATTAAATTAAAAAAAGAACAACAAAGTGGTTTAAAAGATACAACAAAACAATGGGTTCCATTTTTCTTAACTCCTTTGGGTTCCTTTGTCCCATCTGACAAAATATGAAAATCGATCATAGAAATGTAATGTAAACTAATTTTAGAGAGTTGATCAATAATTTGACTAATAATTTGTGGTTTCATCACACATTATGTGTGCACTGCAGCATTCACAAGGGGAAATGTCACCCACTGTCTTGATGCAATTATAAAGGCAACTTAAACATCCACAATAATATTTAAAATTACAAGCACAAACCCATTGTATAAAAACATATTTAAATACTCATATTTAAGAAGTAACCATTAATTATCCATCCAAATCTAAAGAAAGTTTCTCTTTAGATGGTCTTTGTTACTTTGGAATAGCCGTTTTTCAAAATATAGATAAAATGGTTGGAAAATTATTGGCTACTTTTACAAGGAAACAATCCATTCAATCTGACTGATAAATACAGCACAAACAGATCTACTTCTAGTGGTTATCAGAGAATGAGGCAAACTTGTTGCAGCCATGCAGAGAGGATAAGCAACAGTGAGAGCTGCAGGATTTCCACTGCTCTTCTACATGTAGGCATAATAGCACAGCCATCACCTCCAAGCCCACTGTTGTTTACCAGTGTTTGCTCACACTCTGGCACGTGCACACACATACACACCCCCGCACGCACAATACACCCCCCCCCACCACCACCCACCCCACCCACACACCACCCGCCACACACACACACACATCTCTGTCTCTTCTGGGCAGCACTGTGGTCAGCACACATGCAGGGCGGAAGGAGAGAGAGAGAGAGAAGCGTGGCAGCAGGAGGTAGGTAGGTAGACAGGAAGCAGCAGCAGCAGCACAGGCGGTCAGCCAGGTCAGACCGAGCTGAGCTGAGCTGGGCCGGGTCACGGAGCATCCAGAGACGGTCAGATGGATACCTTTGGTTCGGAACTGGCCAGTCCAGACTGTAGAGGTTCTGGTGTGACGCTCTGAGGGGCTAGCTGGGGGGAGGGCCTCCTAAGTGAGCCAGCCTCTGGGTTGGGGCTTGGCTGGCTGTGGGGAGCTGCAGGAGCCTCGTCAGGGCTCAGACCCCCTACAGTTTTTACAGTAACGTCGACAGCAGGGGGCATTGTCTCAGCCAGGGGCTCAGGCTGCTGGGGGATGCTAGGGACGGCAGCGGCCTCTGCTTTCTGTGAAGTGGTTCAGAAATGTTTAATAACACGCGCTGACACACTACGGTGCAGTACTAACAAGTGCTACTACCTTCATAGCCGCTCTACATCGGTCTGCTCCTACAAACAGCCAATAACCTGCCTCGACATTTAACAGTAGCTGTAGATCAACCAATGGCATGTGAGAGTTAGGAATTAGCAGCAGGACAAGTTTTCATTGTTAGAGAATACTGCTGTGATTTTAATTCTACGGTTACAATACAGTAATTTTTTCCCTTTTTATGTTCATTAACACATCATGAGACGACAAATGTTTAGATTTGGGTATCACACGGCCAATCGGGTATTGATTAATACATTTCACAGTTACACTGGATTAACACGAGTATTGCCAACATGCACATAATACTTTCTGGTGTCATATCGTTACAGTCCCAATCACAGGTAAAACAAACGGAGGAAGTGCACATAGGTGAGTACTGATACAGACACTTGGACAAATATAAGTTTCTTTTCCCGGTGACATCAGCGACAGTCACACTGATAAGACAGCTTGTGTTAATACAGAGTACAAGAGTAACAGTAGAACTTATCAAGTTCTTCTCCTTTTCAAAAATAAAAAACACACGCTCACAAACATCAATCGACAAACATATAGAGGCAAATAGATTAAATAAATATTATATATATCGAATATATATATATATATATATATATGTATAATTTTATATTTATATATTGCAATAAATACCTGACCACAAAAGTTTTCACTTTCCCACTGATATTGTTTTGTAGATAGACAGAATAACTGTAAAAATAAAAAAGGTGCCTTCAATAGCGCCTCCAGAAAACCCTTCTAACGCACACCACGTCCTCCAGACAACAGGGGAGACGTACAGCTCTCAGAAACGCTACCTGCTGCGGCACTGGTGCCTTGAACCCAGCCGGGTCGATGCGGTTCAGGGGGTCCGGCTGCACTGTGTAGCCAGCGTAGCCAGGGGGCTCCTGGATGACAGGCGGGTCCTCACGAACAGGCTCGGAGGAGCGGGTGATGGCAGGCTCCGTGGGTGGGCCCACATCGTCATTCAGTGTTTCGTCCAGCTCCTGGTCAGTGTAGGCTCCGCCCTCTGTGTCTGTGTCCTCGTAGTCGGAGGTGTGGCGGCTGTCGGTGCTGTACATGGAATACTCACTACCTGGTGCCGACAAGTAGGACAGACGGTCATCATGGATGTCCAGGTCGTCCTCAGCTGCCCCATCAGCCTGGGAGAGAGAGAATTAAGTGAGAGAGGGAGTAAGAAAAGTTAGTTCAGTTAAATTCCAGTTATCAGTTTCCCTTTGGGATTAATAAAGTACCCCATCTATCTGACTATCTATTTATCTAGCTATCTATATTTTTGTTTGTGTTTGTGTGTGTGTTTGTCTTACCTTGCCCTCTGAAACCCACACCAGCTGGTTCTGCTGCTGCTGGATTATCTCTTTCAGTGCTCCAAACCAACCATCATTCATGCTGTTCAAGTTAATGGTTGCTGGATTCACAAAGAAGGAGGAGCAAAAGAGAGAAAAAAAAACATCTCTCCAATCAAATGAGTACTAACAATTATTATAGCATTTACAACATTTTCAGAACATCCATAGCATCATGATTAAAAGTTCATCTTAACCCAGTGTGTGTAATACAATGACTGAACGTAAACTGTGAGGAATACTTTCTAGGACCTCTCAAATATCTTTATCAGCAACAGATGCTCCTAAAGCATGGTCACACCTCATCCCCTGATAGGAAAAGTGCTTGCTGAGAAAGGGGCCTGGGGGTGCTCTTGTGTGACGGTCAGTGCTGAACAAGCCTTTAAACAGAGTTTGACAGAACAGGGCCAGGCACAACAGGTGCAGTGTAGCCACAGCCTCAACACTGCAGCACTCAATTGTCAACTGCCTGCGACATGTGTCCCTGTGAAATCTCTGACATTCAAACCATCCCCTTCTCCCTCCCTGTAGATGACATATCTATTCCTCCCTCTCTCCCTTGCACTGGACTCACTAGTGAAGAGATGGTGGTTGTTCTTTCTTAATTTGAGGGCTCGATCATAGAGCTTCCTGGCGCTCTTCCTAGACTCAGGGCAGAGGCGGGTCCTCATGTTCTTGACACCCTGCTTGGTGTCTGGGTTGAGAAACACCACAATTGGATACCACTGAGCGTAGTTGAGACGGTCCACTGCATTAGGGGTGATGTCCAGCACTGCATGCTTGTCCTTCATAAATAAAAAACAAATAAGACATAAACATAAAACATAAATGTGTTTATTGTCCATATATTGAGCATTTATTCTAAGCTAATGACTATAAAAAATAGAGCACAATCTGGCACTAATGGTTTTTTCACATATTGTGTGCAGCAGATCTTGAACACTTGAGGTTATTTTACCAATCTGGATTAGCTTCTCAAGTGAACAGGCCACAGTAAAATTCACCACTTTGCTGCGCTTCAAGCGCCTAATAGTATTAAAGAATGAGGTACACCAGAGGGCAGCAGTGAGTTGTGCATGTTATTGTGTATCATTGCCATGTTTTCCTTAACACAACAAGAATACAGAATAGAATATGTTAGAATATGTTAACATCGCTATTTTTTGCATTTTGTGTAATTTTATATCAATGTGTGTGTACATATAGATTCACTCACTCTGTCAATGATCTGTTTAATGGTGTGCAGGCGAATGATGCCGGAGCTTTTCTGGTCCGTTCCTGCATCCCTGGGTTCACTCTCTATGGAAGACAAATGGACAGAGTTACGGCCTCACATCAGCACGAGACACAAACAACAATAAGCACACGCTGTGCACCAATTAGACATCCTAGTAGCGTGCAGTTGTCGACTCCCATAAACAGAGCTGTTAAATACAGAATAATAATCTCCGTACAGGAGAAGACAAGTGTGCGTTCATGAAAACAGCTAGATAGTAAAGTCAAAATGAGAACAGCAGCCAATCCATGCAATAGTCATTAGGTAGTTTGGGTAGATTTAGGGAAATTAAATTCAGTGTATAATCAATGTGTGCGTGCAACTGCATGTAACAGTATAAATTATGGTGCAGAAAATGTGTTATGTGAAAAACACCGACATGAAATATGCACATACAAGAGCAGAAGGGTAATTTTGGTTTAATGAGAATACAGTGTCATTGAAGCCTCAGGGATTTAAGCAAGGATGTGTAGAGGGGGGTTTGATTTAAACAAAGATAAGCAATGGTTTCCTGCCTAGAAACACAAGGTTCAAATGAGACCAGTCATCTCATCAGGATGTTCAGTATAGTAATGACTCCAACTGGAGCCAGGCTTAATTTGTAATATTCTAATAGGATCTAGGATGGCAAACACTGGTTGTGGCTATCCAAAACATTAAGATGTTTCATAAAGACCAGATAAATACAGCCATGCATGCAGAGGTTCAAGCATATGCAGCAATGTTCAACAGTAAATGTTGTGATTCAGTACTGTCCTCGTTTTTCAGAATTTTAAAAGATCATTTTTGACAGTGATTGGGACATTGATCTGTCAGACTTTGACAATCATGGGCTTTATACTTCCATTACTGCATTGGGAAAACTGGGACGGACAGACAAACACTGACAGCTTTGTACAAAATCTGACTTAAGTTGTGAATAGCATCACACTTAGTTGTAGTAGTAGTGCAAGTCCACTTTGAACTGCAGTCTGAATTTTGAAGCATCGATTGATGAATTATGATCTCATTTTATACCAATTAATTTTTGGTCCTGCACTTACTTGAACCCAATTCTGCTCTACATGCAGGGTTATACACAGAGATTTTAGCATATGAACACCCTACAAATATGATAAATGCTTTTTATTTTTTCAAGAGATGTTAACTATTTCATCCTAGTTCATGATAACAATGTGTAAGGTCTTCTGGGTATTTTCAAAGATATAATGAATCCATCATGGTGCATTTTGATGGTGTGAGAAAATATATGGATGAGTTTGACAACTCTAAACGCTCATATAGCAAATTGTATTACATAAAGCCTCAAAAATGGGTCTGCTTTAACCACTGATGAGAGCCTCCAGTTAACTGGAATTAATGGCCATTTTGATGTGCTATCATGTGTTTCTGTGATGTATTTTATGGGCAAATTAGGGGGAAAAAGAAGGTTGAAAAATCCATAGAAATGTTCAAATAAAGTCAATATTCCCAGTCTATTTAGTAAATGCCATTATACAGTTTCTATACTTTGGCTTTTCCATTTAATTGTAAATAGGGTTTGTAAAACATTTAAAAGACCACTACACACATCTCAGTTTCCACTGCATATTAATCTGCACAGCTCAACATGCCGCTTTGCTGTTGTCATTCTATATGATGCAACCTACATTAAAGAGGGGAATACCACTGAGTTTAATTATAAAATAATTTTCGTGTGCAGTTAAGTATAGTTAACATTTATCAACCTTTACTTATCTCTTCTATAACTAGGGACAGGAGAAGACATCACACTGACACACTGTCCCAAAGTGCGTAGAGTAGCAATTCTATTAAATCCAAATCATGCAGCAGAGCAAAGTGTCTATTTATCAATGTTGACAACATCCCAAATGGTTTTACATGCGCTAAGTGTAAACAGATTTCGTTCAATCATTAGTTGATATATCATTATTGAAAATGATTTAAAGTTAACTGTAATTTCAGGAGTAGACTTTCTTCCTACAAAAAATAAAAAACAAAAACAAAGTCTCTTTTTCCTTGTGTAAAGCACAACCTGTGTGTCAGTGTGATACTATGTTTCTTTAGTCTCAGGTCTGTGTTTAGCTGTGTAACACTGGCTATCATAGTTGAAATATACTGATAGGACTGTTACTGCCGATTGTGATGACAAATAGAAATTCTTGAATCAAGTGTTATTCCCCTGTAACCAGACAATGGATATTTTTTAAACATCTACTAAATAGGCAACTAGCCACCAGACACTACTTTATAGATTATCTGCCATTCACTGAATCAAATCAAACAAACAAAAGTTGATGCACTAAGTGACATACTTTCCCCTCCTTGTTGTTGCTGTGTTTCTGAAAAGAAAATACAGTTACACAAACATCACTGTAGTTGCGCAAATAAACATCAAGGAATGGAATCACTGTTTATGTGGGTGTGTACTGAATATGTCTGGTTGTGCTGGCATGTGTGTTTGTGCTGTTAAAGTAATTGAAATTCAAAACTGATTGTTGAAATAAAACAACCACACATTAAAGACGTTTGCAATATCATCAGGTGAGAGGAGGCAGATGAGGAAGGAGTGTGCAGCTCTGCTTGGAGTGTGGAAGAGTAAAAGATAAACAGTGAAAAGGGAAGAGAACCCTATAAATAAACAGAGGAAAAAACAGACACAGCCTGATTGGAGTAAATTGGAGTAAAGCAGAATGGCGTCTCTCTTAAAAAAGAAACTCAGTGGAAAAATATTTTTTGAGCTTGGTTAGAATCCGATAGATAATGACTATTTGCTGGATTTTAAAGAGTTACGTTTTATAGCATTTGACCAGCAGCCATCTATTTCTATAGAAAAAGGTTGAAGATTTAAGGAAAAAAATACCAACTACATGGAAACAGCAGGGGTTGTTGTATTTATAGAACTATCAGTCATATAAATTTACAGCTAACTACCAAATTTTGATACTTGACACTTTTGATAAATACAATAAAGTACTGTTTGTCAATGCATTGTTGTGTCAATCCTTACAGCAGAACAGCACAGTTAAAAAGTAGAAAAGAAAGTCACAGGCAGTAGTGATGCTTAATGAATATCTATTTTCACTGGAAACAAGAGAGGCACTGACCCAACAGTGATTTCAGCATCTATTGGATACTAACCACTATTGTGAATATCTGATAAGTTAAGCAGCCCTCAGCGTTAGCGATGTGTGATGCATTAATTAAGAGTCTGGTCACCTATCATCCAAGATGCGTAGGACACTACACAAAAGATGAAGGTTAGACCAGAGGAAGACGAGTACTGTATTACTTACTTGCTAGTTCAAAAACTTCTGGCTCATCCCTGGCCAGTTTCTCTCTGGCCACATCTGCTATTGGCCCAAAGATAACCACAGGCCTTAGGAACCCAGCTGCACAGCAACAAGAGCACATCATGGAGATGACCAAAGGATAGCATCATGTAACAGACAGTACTAAGAGTACACAGTACACAGTACACAGTAACTGTTGATATGTAAAATGCATAAGTGCTGTTTCATTTAACTGCACCGCCATAGAAACCATCAAGCACAGATAATCAGAGGAGGAGCAAAGTGAAGCAAACCCACCAGTCCACTGTCTATATAACTGATAGAAATTTAAGTATCTATGCTGTGTTCTTAAGTTTACATAACATTATGTCCTTTGTAAACGTACACAGCAGAACTTAATACCCATGACCAGTGGTCAATTAGCTCAACCACACAAGCATCAGGGACAACCTTGTATTTCTTTTAGCTATAAAGTTGAAATCTGTCCTCCACTTTGTAAATCATTGTTCTAATAATTAAAATAAGATATATGGGAGTCTTCGGTTGATTGCTATGACTCTGCACACTCACCTTCCCTCAGCACCACCCTTTCATAGGCAGGGAACTTGGTCTGAACTGGCTGGGCTGACAGGTCCTCCCTGCTCTTCCGCAAATTCCTCTTGGAACTTCGCAATCCTCGGAATCTCCAGAAGTCCGCTCTGTCGCCTCCTGGTGTTTTGGGGAGGGTGTACTGCACACTGGACAGCTGTTCAGCTCTGTACAAAGAAGAGAGGGAATAAGGACTTCAGTCACAACTGCAACCTCGGCCACTTTTAGCAAAAATTCATTTATTCAGCATTAAGCTTACTACTGTTTGGACCAAAAAAACCATGGTTAATATTGGTACTATAATTGTAACACCATTGAACAGTACTGAACTGTAAATCGTTGTCAAACTGATTATTGAGGATTTGCCATCACTAACTGAAAAAAAGCTGATGATGCATTAGAAATTTTACATGTTTTAAAATAGCCATTCTATATTTAGGTTCATTGAAATGCTGTCTTGAGGGCTACAACAATATAATTTATAGCTCAATATTCACATTATGAAGAGTTAAATTATTCTACAAGTCAGTATATTTTTCTGTGAACTAAAGGCTTATGTCTTGGGAAATAACATTAATATTCGCAAAAGCCATTACTTTAAACGTGAGTTATTTTCTCAAGATAATGCCACAGGTTATTGTGATAAACACATTTAAGAGATGCTCCAATATCATTGCAGTATACTACGGTAAGATCTTACAGTGCAATAACATGCCTTATCTATAAAATACTGACATACTTTACACCATTACACATTTGCGAACCATGAATTTTTGATAAATCTTCTGCAGTATCCATTTCCTAAAATGTATGTAATTAAATCACTGAAGATAGGCCAATATTTTTTTTTTTTTTTTAAACATAAAAAGTGACTGGAAAACAACACACAGGGATAAGAGGTAAGGTGAGGGAGGGGAGAAGGGGAGAATAATTAATTCCTAGTGGCTTTGAATAATAATGGCCTTCCTTTGATTTATGTTTTTAAAATTTTTTATTATTCTAAATATTTTTAAATATTACTGATGTCTGGCTGTAATTTCATGGTTTCATACTTTGAAAGAATATCAAGACAGAGAGGTTTAACTTGGCTGAGGAGCAGAGATATATTTCATAGGGCTTAATGTATGTGATAAAAATGCATGCTCTCTCTTTTCTATCAGCAGGACAGTGAGGAATTTATATAAACACTGCTGGAGCCTGTTAAAGTCCTATTGAGACAGGCATAGACAAAATGGTGCTGTGGGCTAGATCATGATGTACAGTAAACATCTCATCAGTCAAAACCTCACACAAGAGATCCTTATTAACCATCTGCCTGACACACGGGATGTGTTAAATATACCCAACTTTAAAAAACACTTCTAGTACCCAAAAGACTATGACACAGAACTGAAGATTTTTCTTAAACAAAATTACGGAAAAACAATAATAAGCTGTAAAAACCATGATAAATGTGTAAAATACAGAGTAGATAAAACAAATGAGTAAATGGAAATGAACTGCACTCAAATCTTTCCTTTCTACTCCGAGATCAACCAGAGTGCTTTAATACTCTGGCTCCACCTTTTCCCATTCATTAAGTGCCAGAACAAGCTGTACAGGTATTAAAGGTGTGACCTGAAACTTCTTTTACCTATTCTTGTTGGGGATGATGCCCCTTTCCACTTCCTGATGGTTCTTGCCAATGCGGATAGCGAGCCAGGAGCCTAGTTTGCCGTTGTAGAGAGTGTCTACTACACGGAACACCTCGCCCTTATTAAAGCTCAGGCCATATGGTGACTCTTTTTCATATTCAAAATGCGTCCGGATGTAGAAGGAGTCCCCCACGTCCGATTCCACTATCCGCCGATACACTGAAGAAAAAGCAGAAGATAACAGAGAAGATTACAGGAACCCTTTAATGAGCTGGTTTTGATACCTGTTGTGTTTACACTGCCATTACTCACCATCCTTTTTCTTCTGAGCCAGAATAGTAACTTCTTCTCCTCTTGGGAGATCCAGCAAAAACAGCACAGCCTCCTCTCGAATGATGTTAGCAAAGTCCACATTGTTCACCTACACATGCCGAACAGAAGAGGCAGCAGAGATTACTTTAGAATGCAATTGAAGAACTAGTGAACTATCACAGCAAATTATAAACTTTTAATTGTATATAGTTTTTATAATCATTGTAGGCTGACTTGATCCTAATAAGTTTTAGTTTCGTTTAAATGCTTTAACTATGATGAAAGCTACTGGATTAAAGCATACCCTCCTTCTGTTTTTCCAACTTTTAACAACTTTCTTTATTTTTTCTTCTCAAAAAAACAAATAAAACACATCCTAGGCCCTATTTTTCATTAAGTTTCTCACAGACTAATAGAAACAGAGGAAAACTTGTTCCTCCACAGAAGCAGGGAGGTGTATTCCCCCTACAACTGAGCAGCCTCCTCCGCATCTCCTGCTGCTGTCCCAAACACAATAACTGCTGTTTATTGACTCTGCTTGAGGGGCAGCAGGGGAAGCAGAAACACATGGGCTGAGTCACTGAACCTCAGAGAGACACCTTTATTCTTCCCAGAAACAGGAGGGCTTGACGTCTTTGTCTCTACTAGCACACCGTGACCAAAGGGAAATGGCCTAAAGATGAAAAACAGTGTCCTGGAAGTCTGTAAGTGTTTGTACAGTAGGAAGAACACACACAGGAACAAAACGAGATCTACACTTTGGACTGGGGGGGGGGGCGGGGGGGGCATAGCATTGTATATTAATTAAAAGAAGGAGATAAGGTCAAGCATACCTTTGTTTATCAGATAACTACAGTTTGTAAATGTTAATGTCATGGGGAAAAAATGTTCAGCTTGTGCTATTGCACAGTACAAGCTGAAGTACAGACCTTCACAGTGACAGCAGGTGTAATCCTTGACTGTTGTATAAACATGTCACAATGAATCCAACACTGACATCAAGAGGGTTTCCATCATCCCATCAACAATGTTACTCTAGTATTTAGTTAAACAGACAGTCAACTGTTCCGAGGTCAGAGTGCAAGAACGACCTCTATTGTGTTTTCACATTGGAAACAAGGGGAGTTCTGACACGAGGCACAGCCTGGGAATGACTCACAGACTGATGGATACATTGTACTCTATTCCCAAGAACCTTTTACACAGAATTAAAACTATTGTGACCATGGGATCGCATAGTTTCACCACTGATTATCTAAGTTAGTGTGGGCAGCTATGGCTTGTCTATTTTGACAATAACACCAGATGTTCTTCCCACTTTCATACATGTGACGTGGAAAAAAAAATAGCAATGAACTCTGACAGAAAACAATACCTTATAATAGTCTTACAAGCTACATAATAGTAGGACAGCACATTGAAATTACAAAGCATTGAAATGAGAAGATCTACTTCAGCCGCAGTCAGTATATATATGTGCATGTGAAGTAGACAAGCAAGTCAGAGAACACATTTACATATCCCTGCTAAGTGTAAAACCTGCAAAAATGTCCTCTTTTTTTACATTTTTTTTTTTAAAGAAAAGCTGGTATATTTGATATATGATGATGTAGCCTGAGGAGTTGTTTTTCTTGGAGCACATTGACTGTGCAATGAAAGAAGACCCTCAGTTGTAGGAGAGGACAGTTACAGAAGTTTATAAATAGTCCACTTCAGTTGTGAAAACCAACTGTGATCTACTTATTTCAGTTTTAGTCTGAATCAAAGCAGAGACAAATGGTCTTTCCTTTCTACCCACCGCAGCATTTGCAATACTCTCCCCCTCTGAAATATTTGCCATGTACATGTACACATCTAAAAACTGAAGAAGAATATAGGGTACATGACAAATCAGGTTTCCCTGGCAAAACACAGCTGAGTTAACTGGGATTCTCTTATTCCCTCAACACTATTTCATAAACCAAGTCCGGTCAAGTATCTGCAGAAGGCAAATAACAGTCGTGTTGCTTAAGTGATGGAGTGTAGCGTACCCTGAGAATCTGGTCTCCCTCCTCCAGCCCCTCCTTGGCTGCAGGACTGTCCTCCAAAACTCCTGCCACAAAAATTCCCACGTCGTTCCCGCCTGCTAACCGCAGACCGACACTCTCTCCCTTCTTGAACTTGACCAGCTTCATACTCGGCCTGCAGGGGAACGCAAGTAGACAGACAGAATTGAGCAAAAAGGTCAGCAAATCATGGGTTTAAAAACAGTCATTCTAAGAGACACAAAACACAGGCAACTATTCAAGCAAGCAGTGTGTGGTGTAACAATAAAGTCATAACAAAAGCTGACCAGAGTCTCTGACCTAATTTGAACTAAATACATGGAACTCCACGTATGGCAGGTAGGTTCATTTTGTAAGTGAATAATAAAGTTAATTCCTATTTTCAACATGAATAATATGTGCATTCAATACTGTGAGGTACTTTGGATGAGAGCGTCTAAGGCATTTACCTGAGAATACTGTCATCATGAGCGGCACTGGGCACAGGAGCATCAGAGGGGCTGACAGGCAGGTCCACGTCAGGCTGACCGGGCTGTGCATAAACTGGCTTTGGTTCTGTCACAAGGATGTGTTGATGAGATACTACACCATAAACAACAGTCGAGCTTGTGTGTTTTTAAGTGCCTTAAAAAGAAATGGAGTTTACTATAAAGGTGTATCTGACCCCTCACTCACTGTCTGACTCTTTGAAACTCACTTTTTAATAATCTATGTTAAGCTAACAGACACAGCTCTACAAGGTACTTTACTGTACTACTGCCTATAGGAAGGAGAAGTAATAAATGTGGTAATAGCTGAGATGAATGTGAGGGTCTGCACTGGTCCCTAATAACAGTGAGTAGAGGGTTCTATACCAGGCAGTGGAGGTAACTGTTTGTCATCTCTGGAGCTGGCCTGGTCGCTGGCCTGTGACAAGACCCCATCATCAGAGCTTTTGACTGGTGTGGACATGGCCCCTGGTTTGGATATGCGCTCCTCATCTCGACTTCGGTGGCTGGAATAAGCAAAATTTAAACATGGTACTTCAGTACAAGTGGACCATCAATCTTATAAACACTGACAGCTTAAAGCTGACATTTTGATTAATGTGTCCATTAAACGATTGCCACAGCTTTGCTGATTCCAATGTGTGTAACAAGGACCTCGAGTGTTTTGTATATGTAGTTTTGTCCTGTGCTGACATCACCAGGAAGATGCAGACACTAAAATGGGCCTAAAAAGAAATAGCATTGGCCATGAATTACATGATTAGGGCACATGAACAGAAAATTGGATTAGAAGACAACAAGCAATTAAAGGAAGGATGTGCGGCTCTGCAAGACCCTGCACAGTCAGTTTTTTCTTCCTTTTTCTAAATTCTGTGGTCTATGCAGAATGTCAATGGACAAACACATTCCCAACCCAAAACTGATAATTAGTTTGATTGGAGCAGACAGTATTTGTTTTGATTTTGATTTCCAGATTACATTTTTCTCAATGATTAATATAAACTCCCATTTTAATGACCACATGGTAACCTTTCCAATAAAAGCAGAGGCAGAAAAGAAAAGAGACCAAGTCTCCCAACATAAACTCTTGAGATAGGATAGTTTTCAGTCCAAGTTCCTGTTTAACCTGGATAAAATAAACAAGGTAAAACTGTGTGTGTGTGTGTGTGTGTGTGTGTGTGTGTGTGTGTGTGTGTGTGTGTTTCTAGTAGGCTATGTCTAACAGAGTAGAAAGGGCTCTGCAGCTTAAAACAATGGTTGAATTCCAGTCTGATCACATGACTGGCTGCTGGCACAGTACTTGAGCTCAGAAGCTTTTGTAGAAGAATGTGAAGGTGCAGACTGTGCCACTAGCTCAGACTAGGAAACTTCTCCCATGCCCATTCTTTCACTTTTGCTCATGTAGTATGAAAAATATAGTGGAGGGAAAAATGCAGAGACAGCGCACACACATGCACTTACTCCCAATGTGTGATACTGAGGTTTGACCTGTTAGCTGTGCAGCTGCTGAACTTATTCACAGAGTTTGCCACCACAGAATGGCCTTTTCTAGGTCACTGAATTTGTCCAGCTGCTCTCGCTACAATTCAGTTTTACATATGAATCTGATCTGGGCACATTTATGTGTCAGCACAATCAGCGTCAGAGAGACCTATATGGGAATTTGTTGGAAGAAGGGTAAATGAGAGCTGCAGCCCGCGGATAAATAACAGAATTGTAATGGAAGAGAGAGAGAGAGAGAGAGAGAGAGAGAGAGAGAGAGAGAGAGAGAGAGAGAGTGTTTGTATGTGTGTCTGTGTGTGTAATGGACGGATGAGAAAGAGAGTGTGACACAGGGGGAAAAGGAGAGGAACAGAGCAAGAGCGAGGGACAGAAGAGAGAGGAGTGAGAGAGTGTTGTGGCCTAAATCTGCTGTTCCTTGCTGCAGAATGGTGCTAAAAAAAGGTTTCACGCTGACAAACACCATTTGACAGAAGCCTTTGTTCAATCCCCTCGCTTAGACATTCGTACAGGTACAGACGCGAGAGCCCGAGTCAGTGAGCGACAGAAAAAGTGAAGGAGCAGGGATGGATGTGGCTGCACAGATATCAACAAATGATAAAAAAAAAAATATGGTACTGCCACACCAGCATTTCTAAACTGCATTACAGTCCCAGTCTTCGTAACTTCATATCAACCCACAAGCTTCAAAATGCTAGCAGTTAGCATATGCAGAATAAAGCTGACTAGATATCAACCGCTACCATCATTTTGCAAAACAAACAAAATGTCGAAAAGCAAAAAAATTACTCTTGTAAACTAATAATCTAATAATAACATATGTTTAGCAAAAGCTAAAAAATATTTTAAAAACAAAAATTAATTACTCACACATATGTATCTGTAAGTTGAACCATGATGCTTATTAAGAGGATTTTAAGTTAAATTCCTTGAAAGACAACACAGAGATCTTTTTTGCCTGCACGCAGTATACTCATGCTCACTGAGAGACACTTTGGATGAAAGGCATTTTTGATGATCTGTTGTATTCAGAAACATGGAACAGCGTTATGTCCTGGGGAAAAGAATGCCTCTAAGCCCCACAGCCAATCAGGTTAAGCGAACCATCTGGCTTGGGGCAAAGCTCTGTGGGAAGTGTGTCAAATTCCTTTTTCCCCTCCTAAACTGGGAGATAGTAACAAGATTCCCTGAAATCACAGTGTAGTGAGTCAGGCGGTTATTTCTTCAGTTACATTCTAAACCGCAGCCACGTGTGAAGCAGGTGTAAGTCCTCTTGTGACAAATTGTGTGCTTGCTTACCAGTTTAACCTGTGCAATGGTAAACAAGAATAAAATGACTAAAAGAGGGGTGAGGGAAAGAGCAACAAAAATATTAAATACTCAAAACAAACACATACTAGCCTGTTATCAGAGGGATGCATTCACTTACATTGGAAGCAATCTGTGCAACAGTGACCCTGCCCTCATCCTGCATTGAAACAAGTATGGTTACTCCACAGACTAACACAGTCTACCATCTAATGACATGACAGCACTGGAGGTCAATCTAGTCATATGATATGACTGACAAGCAACTAGTAAGCCGGACAGCTAAACTAGCAGCGTACTGAGCTATCATCCTGCAGCTACAACAGCTGTTTTAAGTGTATGGTCTGTGCAAACCAGGTAGTGTAGTTGTTTGAGTTTTGTATACGTGTTCCAGTGAGACATTTTGCCCTTTAGGAACAGAGTTTATCAAAACACAGCACATCTGGCACCTGTATCTCACATAGCCAGACCTCCATCTCACCAAGATCACAGATGCCTGGAGAAAATTGCAACTATTTCATTACAAATGAGTTTGAAAATGACTGCCTCCTGAAATAGCACCTCTGCTTAGGTTTCTGTGTGGCTACAGGTTCTCTGAAGCATAGTTTTGTGAGTGCAACTCAAAGTCCACATAAACACGATGAAATGGAGGACCGATTATAGAAGACTATGAAAATTCAATCCAGAACAAGTGCTTGAAGGCATCATGGATTTGGGCCCCTCATTCAATAACCACCCCTACTTCACAGTATCAAACAGAACAGTTTACTGTGAACTATTTAGAGAAATGAGAAGCATATCCTATGTCTTTTCTCACTACAGCCAGTGGCAAAATTAGCATTGGTCTGTTCCCAAAAGAGGCAAGCCTGTTTCACTCCCCAGTCCTGTTTTATCAACTGTCTGCAAGAGCTTGTCATCTTGTCCGATTCAAACAAGATCAGTATCTTGTTCTTGCCAGGTAAGGTTTCATTGCCCACGCCCCACACTGACTCAGAGAAACATTTATGTCTTCCTTTAACTGTCTTTTGCCACCTATGTGTTTGCCAGCTACAAGAAGCTATATAACCTCTAAACTACAAGAAAGATAACTTACTGGAATCTCCAACTGGCAGTAAGAAAAACAGGAGAATAACGAGTTAGAATGGACATTAAAATTAATTGAAAGTATATGTGTAAATGGAGTGGAGTATATGCAGATAACAGCTACCAAATAACATTACATTCAATTGCATTCAATGCATTATAAACAGAGAATAATGGTAACAAAAGTAAAACTTAGCTTTGCATGATTCTATTACATTTTTCAAAACAAGCCCTTAGTCGACCAGGAGACGAATCAATCCCTCCTCTCTTCCCCAGCCCTCTCCCAGAGCAAAGCATTATTGTAACACAGTGATGGTTCCAGAGGGACTGTGATGGTTTATGCATGCTACGTCTTTATCCATTGATTTATGCATTAGTGAAGCAAGGTGCTTACTCAACATCCACTAACCTGTGGGTGTGAACATGATTTATGAAGTTGGAGTGGTGGGAGTATGGAGGCATGACTGTGGCATGTGTGACAGCTGTGTGCCATCACCAGATTTGCAGTCTTCATGTGTATGTGTGTGTGTGTGTGTGTGTGTGTGTGTGTGTGTGTGCGCATGTGTACTGCGCTTACCTGCCATTGCTGATCTGCCGAGGTGAGTGACGGAGATGGTCCGACAGTTCAGGCCTGTCAGGGGAACGTGATCGACTGCCTCTCCCGTGGGATCGATTGGAATGCTCTGATGTCAGTGAATGTATTTCTGAAATGTCTGTGAAATGTGCATTAAATATGTATTAGCATTTAATCGATGATGTAAATCAGGGTAGAGGCAAAATAACAAGAATAATTTGACTTGAACAGTGATTTAAATGATACTTTTTCGGCATTTAAAAATAAGATATTGATTTGTCAAACCAGTTACAGCTTCAGCAATCAAATCCTAGCTGCATCCACCAAGGCGATGCTACATGTGTGTTGTCTCACCATCTCTGTCGGAGTTATTAGCTGATGGGATACTGTCGTCGAGGTCTGGAATGTTGAGCAGCGTGGCTCGCTCATCTCTTTGCACCACCATCTTCAGTTTGCCCTTTGACCTCTCAATCAGCTTCTTGGCATCTATCAATGATAGGTTCTCCGTAACTGTGCCATTGATCTGCCAGAGGAGGAGAGCAGGTCAGAACAAGAACTGAATAGACAAGTTGTCATTACTACAGAATTTTGCTGTAAAGCCGACACTGTGTGCTTTTTGAAAACTAAAGGATCATCACAAGGCGAAGAGGAATTACGAGCAGCTTAGCTCTACCTCACATTAACAATAACTATGCCCCAAATAAAGAGGCTATAAAAAGTTTAAAAATCTGTAATATAATTAGGTCCGCAACACTATTGGTGCTGTCAGACACGAAGAGAGCCCAGAGAAGTTGTATTACGTGATATACATTGTATAAGGCAAAACTTAATTATCTTTATTATTTAAGTATTAAGTATTCATTTCTATTGATGTTTGTCCTGCAATCACATTTCAACTAGAAAATGTCTCTGCCTCTCTTCAGAACTATTGATACAATAAATTAGATTTTGAATGAATCTCTTTAATGTGAAGGAGGATTTTTTTCCCTCCTCTGAGACTGAATGGATAAAAATTCAGAGGAATAATGGAATGTGTGGCATTCCTGCTGGTGAGCCTGCATACTAATGATCTGTGACCTCACTCTGTGAGCCACTTTCAGCAGCTCACAGATTACCCCAGCAGACTAGAGAACATTTTCAGTAAAAAGAATGCCTGATCCCACCTCACTCCTTCCATAAATGAAATTATTTGAAGCCATTTCTTAACGTATTCATCTTTTACATTTATTCTAATAATCTTTTTGTCCGTTTACTTCTCCATTACTGTGTTTTACCCACTTTAAACACCCGTCTTACCCACATGCTCTGTCGTGCTTTCCTCTCACCTTAAGTACAACATCTCCCTCTTGGATGTTTCCATCCCTGGCAGCAAGGCTCTCAGGAGAGATGTCCTTCACAAAGATGTGGCTGGCCAATCGGAGTCCATATTCTGCTTTCAGAGTTGATAAGCATAAAAGAGTAATATTAGCAGAGCGAATCAATTTAATCCTCACTTGGTTCTCTGCAAATGAGACTAACTAGTTTTCATTTCTGATTGTACTGATTGACCCTTACTGTAAGTTTCATATATACACGTCTTTTAAATAATCAGTTTCAGTATTTTGTTAAAATATTTTTGAGTTTTATGTAAATTGGATGTGTTCACAATATGTTTAGTCATCTTTGTGTTGCCCACCTTCATTTTTGCGGGACTTGACAAGGGTGACCTTGGCAGGCCTGGGTGGAGCAGACGAGGCTTGTGATCGGCGATCAGAGCGCGGTGAGACACTCCTCTCCCGCGAGGCACTGTGATCCCGCCTGCCACTGCTGCTACGCTCACGTTCCTGACGCCTGCCAGTGCCTGTGCCTCCGCTTGCTCCTCCATAGGCACTTTGGCCACCACGACCGCTGTGGTGCTCATAGCCATCATCCTCATCACTGTCCTCTTCCTCGTGCTCTGACATGGTCTCCCTGTCTCCTGGCCGCGAAACAGGGATTTGTACTTTCCTTTTCCTACGGATGGTCTTAGAAAAGAGACAAAATCTTGAACGTTAGAAGTTGAAAATATTATTTTCTCGCTCACATCTGAAATACAAGACAGTATCTTTATTGTTGAGAAAACATTCTGTGAAACAGCAATTTGAAAGTGAGTGCACACAATCCCAAAATCATGCTCTGTAACATCAGGGGTCACTGTGAATCTATTTCCCCCTAATTCAGGCTCGGTTACTACAGTATTGTGTTGAACTTACTATCTTTGCATTTTTGCCACTCTTGCGGAGTTGCTGCACAGCGTAGGCATGCTCTACATTGTCCATAGAGACAGCATTAACCATCACCACTCGATCATTTTCTCTGGAAAATTAAAGAAAAAAATGCGCAAAGCATAAATAGGTGAAAGGGTTAATGTCAGTCTACATAAGGCAGAATAGTAATTAATAACTGACTAACTAATTCCGAGGACAGACTAACTTTGTTCCTGCAAAACGTTTGTATTTCGACATTAACAAACAGTGAGAGATTGAACATTACTATCAGAAAAAAATTTCTTGCAATATAGTCAAACACTTACTGTAGCAGTCCCTCTGCAGGACCTCCTTTCAACACATCAGATATCACAATGGACGTCTCTCCACTCTGGAAATGAGGGTTGTCTCGTCCACCTGAGATGGCAATACCAAACCCAAATCCTGGGGCCTATACACACAAAAATATATACAAGACTGACTGATATGGAATGAATGGCAGATACATCAGAGTTGTGTCTCAGAGTGCTGTAAACAAAATGAGACTAAATTGGACTCTCTATAGGCTAATTATCTGTGAAACTGTTACTTAAGTAATGTGATGTGTTTTGTGCAGTGAAGGAGGGCTTTAAAAGCCTGAAAGCCATTTATTGAAGACAACAACAAAAATATGCATTTGCAAGTTATTGTTTTCCAGGGAGGTTTTCAGGACTGCTTTTTTGCCTTTGGAAAAACCAGCACCAAGGGAGCAAGCTATGTGATGTAAATGGCTTACATCTTACAACCACAACAACACAGGAGAGTTGCTAGGCTGAGGAGCACAGGCCACACTGGGCCGCTCCTTCAGCCTCAATAAAGCCACTGCTAATTAGATTACAGCAAGCAGGCCAGTCTAGACAGGTGCTCTACAAAATCCCACGGCACAGCAGCATCAAATACGTAGAGTTTACTGTCTCAAAGCAAAGTACATTCAGAAATTCAGCATGCAATAGGAGAATGAGTATACTCATCTATCTGCTCTCTGTGGGGGAATATGGCTTTGAATAGTTTGACAGTTAACCTGATGATGTTGATTGTGCCAGAGGGGATAGTCAGTGATATTCACTGACCTGACAAAAAGCACACAGCCTAAAACTATCTTCTCCCTCTTTCCCTGGAGTTGTGTTAAGGAAGGAAATGAAGTAGTAAGGAAGTGGATGCTGATGTCTGTCTTCCTTAGCATTGTTTCCTGCCATCTGGGTTCCCTGACTATTGTTTCATTACCACACATCCTGCTGCCACAGCTGGCCCACTCAGTACAGAGTGAGAAGAGAGATGGATGAGCAGAAGACAGAGAGGAACAGTAAGGAAAGAGTGAAGATAACACACACACAGACACACAACAGGATTAGGATGCCAGAGACAGGCAGAGAGAGAAAAAGACAAAAAAGAAGAAAGGCGAGAGTGGATTAAAGAGTTGTAAACACTTACCCTGTGAAGGGTCACTGTGTGCTGTTCCCATATGACCGTTTCCTCCATCGCTGCACTCTGCAACACAAGAGGGAAAGGATCAGTACCCTCAGGCCCGTTTATGTAGAATGTGTGGAATCTAATACAATCAACTACAATAATCCTGCAACAAATTCAATCTTTGTGAAAGAACTCACACCTATCTGAAAGTGTAAAGAAAACATGAATATTCTAAGTGTACAAAATACTTCATGTGGCTTTGCATGACATAAATGTATGTAAGATGGCATACTTTGCTGGGGCCCATTCAAAAACAGTTTTTAGATATGATTCATCTAATTGGAACTGAAAACAATAATCACTGGCTTTACAATATAGGATTTTTTTTATCACATACAGTATGTATTGACACATGGTTTTTATTTGTTTTTTTTTTTACTGTGAAATCTTTCTGCTCCTTTAGGGTAGTGGAGTACTACACAATGTGGGCACATTTAAAGTGCCAGGCGTTAGTGTTGGGTGCAAGAAATACTTAAATGACACTTTCAAAATGTCACTGACTCATGAAACTCTCCAAACAAAACATTGTTTATTTGACTCTTTAGATAAGTGCGCCAGTCTTAAAGCTACACGTACACCTTGTGTTTCGATATCCTGTTCAGTTGCACTAGGCAGAGTGGTTCCTTGGCTACCAGCAAGGTAGCCTCCTTTGCTTATTTGCATGACTAAGTCCTGGAGTCACTAAAGTCTACATGTGAAAAGATTATGAATGACAGCAGGCATGAGTAAACAGCTGGCAGAGCCTGACTGAGGCTCCAAAGATTGAGTAAACACTCCTATATTATTTCTGGGTGGGTCATCTGAGAGAGCTAAGAAGCGAAGAAGGTATTTAGTTGCTCCTCTGACCTGCCACACTGGATTAAAGTGTTGCTAGGCAGGCATCTTTTGCTTATACCCATTCTCTAATTTAGTTGCATCATACACGTTTGTCTTGATGCATGATTTATCCTTTAGTATCTTTTTTATTTAAGTCTTCTCTTTGATTCACCATTGCTGGTCCAACTACATGAAGTGCAGAAAATGCTAGAAAACTCACAGTGTGAAATCATAAGAATGTGATTATGTTACTATTATTAGTTCAGACAGACACGCCTGAATTTGTGTCTCAAAGCAGAGTTTTTTTTTAACCCCCAGACTGCTTTAAATTACAGATTTACTCTGCTTCCCTCCATCTGATGAAGCAACACTGTTGTCCTGTGTGTGTGTGCCTGCAGGGAGTGATGGTACAGCTGTCTGTAGCAGAGTGCTGAGCACAGTCTTATGTGGCAGGAGATGGAAAGACATAAACACCAACACACGTGGCAGGGTGCTCATTTACTACACCTTCTATAATCAGCCTTTTAAAATAACATACCGTGTCATCTGTGCACCCTATCATCGTGATAATCTCGCTCCGTCACCCCTTAATCATCTCCTAATCCCCAAACTATCTCACCCGTCATCTTCAACATCATCATGGTCATTACTGTCATCACCTTCCTTTATCCTAAATATACAGTTTACAGAGGGTTCAAACTGCAGAGTTGCCAAGTGCATGTGATGAGGAGACAGACCAACAGCCAGCTGATAAGAGTGTCTGGTGTTTGTTGACATGTCCAGACACATTATACTGTACGTTAGTTGAGGAAAACACACAACCCCACACACACTAACACACACACTAACACACACACAAACAGAAGATTGATACTGGATCTCGGTAGGATGAAAAGAATCAGTATACCTAAAGTGTTATTTGTGTCCATAGTGGCAAGGTGTGGAGACACAATCAGTACATTTTTAAATGCACACAACATCGAGCTCAAACCATTAGTTGATAATTCAATTAGCTGACTGGACTGAACTGTTTTGATAATTAATCAGTTGAATCACCTTTCTCAAGATCATGTACTGTAAATGCACTGTATGAGGGCAGAGAAAGGTTAGTGGTGACAGGGCTACCTGTAATTCCTATGCTGCATTTACTGTAGATCTCCTAATCTGGGTTTGTGATTCAGTCTCTCCCTTTCACTCCCCTGCACCATATGACAATGAATCAGTTGGCCTTCACCTCTAGAATACACAGTTAACCCTTTGACCCTAATTTCCATGGCAGCTCTGTGTGGATGTTATTTATGTCCATAATTGCTGCAGAGAGCTTGGGTGTCCCCCCTCTCCAACCCTCCTTCCCCTCTCCCCCCTCCCCTGTCTGCCCGTACGACTCCCACAGTAATGCCACTATTGTGTGAAGGGACCTGACCCATTTAACCACGGCTCCCCCTGACATTCCCAAACACATCCATTCCTCTAAAGTGTTTTGTGATATATTCATTCATCCGTTCATCCATTCATTCATCCAACAGTCCAGGCAGACAGAGAGGGGCTGCGCCATGAGAAACAACAGTGTGCTGGGGTCATGTGACCAGGCGGTCATGCAGGCAGGTGGCCTTGTCCTTGAACTGTGGGATGCACTGAGAGGCAGGGAGAAAGAGGAGGAGGAGGAGGAGAGCAAGGCTGTGGGCTTCTTATACAGCTTACATGTACAGTACCAAGGGACAGGGTACATGAAACTGTACCAGATGAGATCTTAAAGGACATGATCATTTTTATTCTCTGCTCCCATTTTACACACACCACACACACCCACACACACCCACACCCACACACACCCACACCCACACACACACACACACACACACACACACACACAATTTGATAACCATTACACTAAACACCTATTCAAAGCAGCCTAAGATAATGAAGAGGACACGTAAACCTTCTGTGTAAATGTTTCTCCACCAGGTCTGGATGCTCTCCTACACACCCACACCCCCACACTGACCATAAGCCTTGCTGAGGAGGCCTTATGCATGTATGAGCCATAAGGGTGCAGACATGCTTGCACCAGTAAGAGGCAATAGGTCAAGCATGAGTCATCAGAGAGACTGGAGACTTGCAGATTAATAGCCTGACTTCAATTTAATTTCTGTTTAACATTTGAGTGGGCGCTGTATGAAAGAAAGTCATTTTCTGTCCAGTAAACAGCAGATTTGTAGCATGGCAAATGTACTTTCCAGTATAAGGACAGAGAAGAATTTATCTAACTCACACTGTTTCTTGATTTGGTTCAAATTCATTAAATGACTTGTAAGAATATTACACATATTAGTGTTTTCAATGGGGCAAAAGTGTGAGAGGTAAAATCCCTGCTCATGATAGTTGTACAGTACAACCATGTTTGTGAGAGTAGTTAGGAGTACAGTAGAAAGGAGAAAGCAGGTTCTCTACTGATTACCACATTGCAGAGGCTCTATCACAAAAGAGAAAGAAATAATACAGGCTACAATGTTTTTGGCAGATACATGGTCAGCTGGGAAACCCAGGTAAACTGGTGACAGCCAAGATGGTTAAGGAGAAAAAACCTGCCTTTCTCTCTATTTAGAGTATTTACCCACGGGACAACAGCTCTGTCTCTCGGATGATATTATTATAGTAATTAATCGCTGGATTGTGAAGTGATGATTAACAGACTGGCTGATTGAGTGTGAGATATAAGCAGGGGAGAAAGTACAGCAGCAGAGCGTAAGCCTGAGGAAAACTGAGAAAAGGGAATTTGAAAGCCCTTAGCAAAACCAAGTTCCATAATCATGCAGACACTAAGATTTATTAAGAGACATCAGAACATTAACAAACAGTTTAGTTTGACCGGGTGAATTTCAACAAGTAATATTATGCGATACATGATGGGATGGGGAAGGCCAATGTGGTCTCATCTTTCCTAAAAACAAAAATCAATTTTCTGTGTAGAAGAGATCTCACCAGCTGTAGTTCAGTGTCAAAGGTAATACTCCTGTATTTTGTTACAGGAACATTTTAGACTGTGCAAAAGCAAAGATCACATAACATGTAGCGCCAAAACAAACACGAATACAAGCGTGTCTCATTTTGTGGAGTAAAACGATAATATAAATACTGACGAGAACAAAGGATGAGGTTTATCTCTGAAGTCACAGAGTTGTGTGAAACAATGGTGCCCTTGATGTTGCACAAACTGACGGCAGCCTAGTGTATTTTATACATCTATATTAGTCAGACTTGAGCTCTGGCCAGCAAGGCCCAGGGCTGGAAAACAAAGAGCACCCATCAAACCACACATGTGTACTTGTCCATACACACGCTCACATGCACGCACGCGCGCGCGCGCACACACACACACACACACATATACAGCCATGATCTAAGACTACAGGGCCTCTTTGTTCAAGCTACAGCCAGCCTGGCTTGGCCCTGCCTGGCCCACCATAACACACAGTCCAGTTCAGATGATAACAGCTCACTCAGGCTCTTCAAAGGCTGAGACTAATCCAATTCTTTGGGGCATACTGATGAACTGACTGGAAAAATTAGTGCTGCAATGGACAATAATAACCAGTTGTAGAGAGATATGCTAAATAGGGTCAGGTCAACCATGCAAGTCTTTGACACATACCTCTCACTCTGCATATTCATCAAACCTGTTCACGTTTAAGTAGAATCTACACAAACATATACACGTATACACTGCCAACATCTTAAGAATGTGCACACTGTAAGCCCATCCACTCTGTGACCAAATGAGAAGTCAGCTGAGGAGCATCACTTAACTTTTGGGAAATAGAAGCATACAGCCACAAGTATGTTGACTTGGGGCATATACCCATGGTGGGGGTATTGAGTACACAACAATAATTAAGAACAGAAATGAGCAGTCAAACACACGCATAAGTACCTGTAATTTTTTTTTTTCATCCAATAGAATTACTTTCATTAACTTGCTAAGGAAATTAAAAAAGTCGCAGGTGGCAATGAGGTCATCTTATGAATCATGAGCTCAGAGAAAGTTTAGAAGCTCTTTATCATTGCTTCACCAATGAAACTGCTGTCTAGCGGTCCATTACTCACCACCTCCCTTCATGTAACTTCCCTTTATCTGAACCACAGGAATGCTTCACACAGTGGGCGGATAAAATGCAAAGTCTAAGAGGCTCTTTTTGAGGAAAAACAGGTAGGATACAATGTGGGACAAATAAAGAAAAAGGATTAAAGAGTAGGTCATGACTAACATGACTGCCCTTCAGTGAGAACAATTCATTATTTACATCGGGCGATTCTGAGATACAGAGAGCAATGGGCTACCAGAGGTGAGTGTCTAGATGACGACAAGTGTGAGGAAAAATCCTGACAAAGCTTTAGGTCAGTGTGCCTGCTCTTCTCTGATAGCCCGAGACAGGATGTAAGCAAGAGCAGCCACAGCACCCACAGGAAAACACTCCACTTCCTGTTTGCAGGAAATAGCTTCAGCTTCCAATGAAATCCCTGTGCACACTATTGAAAATTCCTCCTGGTATAGCTCACCTCATCTTACAACCTAAAAAAAAGGTTGGGAGCCTTATAGGGCAAGTGGTTATTGCATTAAAGACCAGGACCGTAAAATATTACAAAGGCTGTTTATCTCACTGGTGTAGTTATTCAAATACACCAAGGTCAAATTGTTGTTACTTGTTAGTCCTAGTTTTTCTTCATGGTTATTCAGCACTTGTGCAAACACACATACAACGCAACCACAAACACGCATCCTTGAAAGAGAAAAATTCAGCCCTTTATTGCATAAACACACAGCTGAGTTGTACAACAGAGGGGTCAAAATAATGCAACAAAAACAGCAAGGGTGGTTTAATTTATTACAGGCTTATGAATTCATGGATCAGGAGAAGAGAGAAGAGAAGAGAAGAGAAGAGAAGAGAAGAGAAGAGAAGAGAAGAGAAGAGAAGAGAAGAGGAGAGAAGAGAAGGAAGAGAAGAGAAGGAAGAGAAGAGGAGAGAAGGAAGAGAAGGAAGAGAAGGAAGAGAAGAGAAGAGAGAAGAGAGAAGAGAAGAGGAGAGGAGAGAAGAGGAGAGAAGAGAAGGAAGAGAAGAGAAGAGGAGAGAAGGAAGAGAATAGAAGAGAAGAGAGAAGAAAGAAGAGAAGAGAAGAGAAGAGAAGAGAAGAGAAGAGAAGAGAAGAGAAGAGAAGAGAAGAGAAGAGAAGAGAAGAGAAGAGAAGAGACTTCAGGACGAATGTTTACACTGGCAGCTCGCACAGAATCACCACCCTGTACCAGCAGCTCACCCCATCACTGGGGCAATTGTATCCATGGTGACCATATCTCCCCTCTCACTGGACCCAAAGGAAAGAGTGAGGCAGCAGTACACTCCAACAACACATAATTAGAGACAAATGCACATGCTCTTTCAGGAGGGCAAGCACTCAACAGCAAACACATGCAAATGCATGAAAAACCACTGATGTAAGCTTTTACATTCTGTTTTTCAAATTAGTGTGTACTGTCCTGTCCTAGGAAGTGCATGTCACAACAAACCCAACAAAATAACTGCCGTCACCTTCAGTGTTAAACAGATGAATTCAGCAGTAGCCATTTTTAGGGCAGGTTGCGACTGTGATGGGAGGAGAGAGGTCTGCAAACACACATGGGGGGCAAGTAGCCAATAGGCAGATGACGATGATGATGCAGCGCCTCAGTCAGCAATGATGTACTGTTGTGCTGACATGCTCATATGCTTGAGTTAATTAGTTTCAAACAGCAGCTCTATTCTGTCATACAGCTCCATTAAAAACTCCTCCATCAGGACTGTCCACAGCACAACATACAGGACACACACACACACACACACACACACCACACACACACACACACACACACACACACACACACACACACACACACCTCTGACTGAAAACTATCTGACACAGTCAATGCTAGAATAGTGAGGGTAGGAATAAAATACAAAACCTATAATCCAGGCTTTTGGATTAAAACGTTAATCTGAGCCATGCTTCTCTCTGAAGTCTACTGCTGCTGTCTCATGAAAGCAGACAGAGTGAAATGGATGGATGGATGGATGGATGGATGGATGGATGGATGGATGGATGGATGGATGGATGGATGGATGGATGGATGGATGGAGAACTCTGTCATGTCAGCAAGCATAGCTCTTATTGTATGCTGTAAACCATTTGGACACAGATGAAAGTCATATTCAAGTAGCAGGGAACATCCATGAACACACTACTAACTGTCTTACTACTGTAGCAGCCTGCCAACTAGCAGATAATTACACTGTATGTTTTATCCAACCTTTACCTACACGTGATTCTGTCACTTTACAGAGATTATACATCCATAGACAGCTAAATGAAACTGTGGTTCTGATTCTGGTTAAATCTGCCAGACTGCCACTGACAAATTCAAGCTCCAGGTTTTTACCCCTGTGAGATAATGTAATGAGAAATAAACAAGCCACCTTTGGGGAATTGTTGATCCAAATGAATTACACACGATGAGGTATACTAGTTTTTAATAAAAAAAAAGAAAAATGAGTCACTGATGTCAACTGTCAAGAATTAGTATTGGGAGAAAAAAGGGGATTCCTGCATCGCTAGTTCTTGGTAGTTTTTTTTTTTTTTTTAGAAGAAAATTAGCCCCAACTACTTCATGTATTACCCTTAATTTTCATAAAACTTGATGACATGACAACTCTCCACTGGGGAGTTTCTTGTTATGAAGTATGTTTTGATATACATATATATATATATATATATATATATATAAATATATAAAACACTTTATTTAATCAGGATAAGACATCGCTGAGATTAAAATCTCCTTTACAGGAGTGCCTTGGCCAAGGTATCAAAACCATAGAAACATTAAACATAAAGGTTACAAAACACAACACATACCTATGATGAATTACATACAACATGAAGAAAAATAATGAAGGATTACAAAACACATAAGTTAGGATTCATTGAAGCCTCTGGGTCAGGTACAGGCTCTGATTATCTTCACTGACCACAGTGCAGCTCCACAGAGCTGATGTGCAGCGGGCTGTTCACTGCTATCCACTGACCCAGACACACAGCTAGGCTAGGCTAGGATCTCATGTGCAGCTTATCCAGCAGCAAAGTCATCCCAGCTCAACCACACTAATTGTTCTCTGCCTAGAGAGACAGGCAGAGTGTTGAGGTCACAGAGGAGAGTGGTAACTTCTGGTGGGATTTTGACTTTCCATTTTTCCCACAATCCCTCACATCGGTTTAGCTCAAGCTGTGGTTTTCTTACAAACTTCAAAGTTTCAAATAGCCTCTCAGACAGCGGTTCTCCCGTTTGGGGTTTGAGGGCCCACACTCACAAGAGTGAAATGTTTATCTAAGGGCTGGAGGATGTTTTCCTGCAGAGAACTGTTTTTTTTCTCCTTTGGGATGTGCAGGTGGAGGTGGGGGTGGGAAATGTCCAGACCTGGAACTGACATCCAATAACATATGTACTGCATGAATATATCTCTACTTACTGTGATCTCTGTGATTAGTCATCCTGTGAAACTGAGGTGATGATTGATGGTTGATTACAAAGTCTTGGGAGGAAATTGCTTGATGAGCAGAGCATGACTAATATATCTTACTATAATATTTATGTAATAATATTTACTGGTATGAGTACATACATGTGTGTGGGAAGATATGAAGGGGTGCATATGGGGGGAAGACACTGAATGCTGTAAGGACACATAGGTGATACACGTTTGTTTTTCACGTTGTTTCTGTTGGATTGTATCTAGACATACGCGCGCACACACACTGCACTTGTGCTTTGTTTTTGTGTCTGTGGAAACCAACTGTAAGCCGAGGCATTGAGAACGATAACCAGATCCAGCACTGGAACCTTTGGATTCAGCCAATCACTGAATACACAACTATCAGTATCCTCACCCTACTCCGCCCATCACACACACAGACTACAGGAATGTGCAGATAAGCAAACAAGGCCCAACTATGCCTGTTTCTCATTCCAAACGGTTTCCCTCACCTTCTCCCTTCCTCACACACTCAATCTTTCTGCGTTAACCTTTCTGTTTCATTTTGTCTCCCTTTCCCATCGACTCTCCCTTTGAAAATAAGCACAAAATGAAAGGCCACAGATGAAAATAACCACTGAAGATAATGTGATATGTAACGGGTCCAGGCCAATTTAGTACCAGAGAACCAAAAATACACAAGTATCAGTGACTGTAGGGCGAGGTAAAAGGAGTCATAGTTTGGTAATGGGAGTGACGGTGACCACAGTCATGAGTGTTTTTTAAGTTTCTGAGAAGTTGCAGCGGTGTGAATGATTCAGTCCATGATCACTGAAGGCCGTTTGCTGACATGTTTTGTAATACATTTTGTCACAATAGGTGGGATTTATTATGTCAAGTACCATAGTGGTTGTAGTTTGGGACTGGACAAATTACCAACACTGTGAATCTCTCACATTTTGGAATAACTGAATTCCATATAATTAAACAGATTATCTACAACAACAACAACACAGATCTGAAGTTTGGCCAAACAATTAACCTATAGTCTTGTACAGAAGTCCAGGATCTACACAAACAGTTTTTAAAAAATCAGATTTAAGCTATATTGTCTCACTATAGCCACAGCTATATTTAACAATCAAAACGGATGGTACTTCTACACACCTGTAGACCTTGATCCTGATGGTGTAGCATCTATGGCTGGCACTAAATCCTACCTGTGTGACTTCAACTTCATGGTATTGCATTAACAATAAAACTGCACTTACAGCGAGTATTATCATGACACTAAACTACCTGTGGAAATCTAAACTCTCATTGCATCACCACACCAAGTGAGTATAAAAGGTTGTTAAAGGACAAAAGCCAAGCAGCACAGAGTTCAAAGGGTTATAGGAGTGTCCATGTTGTGTTGTAAATATTGGGACATGGGTTGGATGGGTTTCACTTCACAATGTGGCTGGGTTTGACAGTGGAGAAACTCACTGCTCCACACAAGCAAGCAGACACACACATGCATACATACATGCAAACACGCATACACACACACGATTAAACAAAGGAGTGATTCAGCAAGGGGTCTTTCAGTCTGCCTATGTTTGCCTACCTCCAGAGTACACACAGGGTGACCAAAATTAGCTTCTACCAGCAAGGACAAATGTACAGTCTCCTCTGCCACCTTTTAACAGCAAAGATTACACATGATTATGTTGATAAGAGCAACATTTGGATAAACATAAACTTGGAGCAGTCAGTTGGAATATTTGACACAGAAGTTAAAACACATTGCCTTTCAAATTTTAAGTTGCACAACATCTTTGAAACTACGCAACTCTGAACCACAACTCGCAGTCTGCAGATTCACATGTTGCCATAAAACAAGAAGCCAAGCCCACTCAATGGCATTCCCAAGCTTTCTGAGGACTTTGCTACAATAGGCATGTTGTGGGGCAGAATCTATAGTGAATTAATGAGTTACTGTTGGAGCGGCCATTTTCCCAGGACTCAACTAGCAACATAATTACCATTCCCCCAAGAGATGAGAGATAGGGAGGGGGTTCATGCATTCTTTAACAAGATGCACAAGCACAGCAAGATAATACATAAATGACTTCTAACAACACCTAAAAAAGAACTAAACCACCCTTACTGGAGAGGGAGCTTACACCATCCAATGCACCTAACGAACTAATTACAATGTGCAAAGAACAAATGTTGCAAACCTGTAATGAAGCTTTATCATCTTGTTATTCAGTAGTGTACATACAGTTAACCGAGTAAACATCACTGCGTTGTTTTTTGAGGGCTGGCAATTGTATCATAGGGGAGTGACAGAAACACATCCATTCAGTCCTGATGACATTCTTTGGCCGTGACCCAAGTCTGTTACTTTTGATTATCTGCAGAAACCAAATCTGAGTTTTGTTTGTGACTACAGCTCCACAGTTTATAGTTAATCATACAATAGGCATGCATAAAGTAATTTAAATAGGACTGATATCTGAATATAAGTGTTTTGAGCCACAATAGTAACACTTTAGAGGTTTGAAGTACCTGTAAACGGGTACTGAAATAGACAGAACACATTTCAATGTGGCTCTCCCTGCATCATTCAATGGCCCTCATTGTCATATCATTAACTGAAACTGAAAGCTGCTGTTGCTGTTTATTCTGTGCACTCTCACATGCTGCTAAGTTGCTTGCAATGCTGTGCAGTATAAGAGATATGCATAGGTCATTTTTGACTGTTGATGTATACAGAGCAAACAAAGTATCTGAGTAATATTGGGCTTTCGTGGCCAATATGACCCATAAAAAAATGCCTACCTCAACCCCAATCCCGAACAGATCCTAAGGGTTTACCTAATCCACACTATAGGAACGAGAATAAGATTCAGGAAGTGACACTGTATATCTATAGGAGTGTGTTTTTGAAATCAGCGGCAGTAACACCGTGTTTGATGCTCTGTGCTGCATTGATTTTACTTGGGGGAAACACTATTAGCCTTATAATGTGATAAAATAAAATGATAAAAATTATGTGATGATTGGTCATGATACAGAAAGTTAAGTGCACATCCAATCCTATATCTAGGCCAGGTGCATTACAGCAGATTCAGTGAAGGAACAAAGCAGAGATTCCACAAACTAGATAATAATTCCTGACCTTGATAATGTATAATAATTTCAACTCTACCACCTTAAGCAAACCAACAGCAGAAAACACCAGGTTCAAGATTTGCTAACATGATGTCAGTTCTCGCACTGTATACAACACAGCTCTTATCCTGCACAGGGCAATGTAATGAGCAATTTTTCTTTCACATTAAAAGAGAAGGAAAGAGAAGGAAAGGTGCCATTCTCTGTTGTTCATATACAAACGAAGAGAAACAAGAGATGAGGATGACCATGGAGCTGTTTATAGAGAACACACATAAATGATCTATTATGATGATGGGTTGTTTTTTCTACAGCAGGGTGTGTGAATTGCTTGATGGTCATATCACATCACACCTACCACATATAAAGGCAAAATGACTGTTGTGAATGTAGGAAACAATGGCAACATCTGAGGATGATTCAGCAGAAAAATAAGACATATTTCTATATATGCATATTGATTGAGTATATATTTGTTAAACGGGAAAGATTAGTATATTACAGCCTACTGTAAAAAGGCAATGTCTAAAAAAAGGGAGTCCTCTTATCAGAAGGAAGTCTGACATCTGGGAAATTTACACACCTACATATCGATAGTGATGTTTATTTATTACAGCTAAAGCAGCTGATGATGTCTCCCACAGGCTGATGACTCTGCTTCCCAGACAGAAAAGACAGTGCTATAGTCCTAATACTGGAAGATAAGCAAAAGAACACACAGCAGCGTGTATGCGTGTAAAGGCATGTAGGGCAACAAGCCTTGGGATGAATCTGTTCCAGCCTCGTCCTCTCTTCCTTAACCAGCTGAGCCACGGCTGCCACATGCACTCTCTCTTGTCCCTCCACGCTTCCCCTCTCTCTCTCTCTCACCGTCCCTCTCGAGCTCTCTGTCTCACAAAACACCCTGTGTCAAATCCCTTATGCCTGTAGTGGGAATGATAAATCCCTGCAGAGACCTGCCCTGCCATGCCAGAAAGGACGCAGCACTGGCTCTGCGTGTCCTCACTTTGCTAGGCTGGCTGTTTGATAAGGAACAAGGGGCTAACCGAGACTCAGGGTTATATGACATTTCCATCCATTCATCTCAATTACGAGCATGGTCTAGCATCACACAGCCACACTGCATCTGGCAAGTTCAGTTTTCACTGATAGATTTTAGTCTAGAAAGATCGCTTGACCAACCAACAAACATTTAACAAACATTTTGCTTCACCAAGCATCCTTGCTGACGACTACTAAAATAAGGCATTGAAGATCTAAACTGATGATGATGATGTTGATTTGACTAAATGGCCCACTTTTTGTGTCATCTTTTTTAGAAACTGACATTGGTGAATTGCTATGGAAAAATTTTACAATTCAGAACTACACCCATCTTGTTCCAGAAACAGCGAGAGACCAATGACAGCCTAGAAAGTGGAGCATGTCCATCCAAAGAAGTGTGGGAAGGATTCATGTTGATGTCTTAGTGAAGCAGATAACTGTCAATCAGCTATTATACAGCCTCCTAATAAGGTCCTCTTTAAGATATGTTATGCATGGCACTGCCGACCCACAATTAACTTAATAAAATTGGTGGATTGTTTTTGCAAGGCTACTGCAAGTCTTGTATGTGCACACATGCCCTTGAAACACACTGGACAATGACAAAAGCTCCACCCTCTTTTACTGTAGTATTTGAATTAAATGGAAGAAGTTAATAATGTGTTTTACAATAAGCTTTATAACACGAAAAGCAAAAGAGCTATAATGCTGTGATTATAAGAGAGAGAGGCAGTCTTTTTAAGATCCGCCATGTGACTCAGATTATAGCTGATGCATCTCCCCCTCCCACTCCTTCCTTTCTCCATTTCACCCCTCCAATAACCCCTCCTCCCGCATCACCTCCTCCCTCAGAGGGCATTTTCCTTCTTCTTCTCACTCTGCTATCCACCTGCCTCCTGCTGTGTGTATCTGCCCTGGATTCCCCTCCAGAGATGAGAGGATAAGCAGGTCAGATATCCTTGATAAAACAACACAAACAGCTGCTTTCCTTCAATGTTTTTATCTAGAGAGACAGAAGGCGATACAATCCACTGTCTTCTCTTTTTCAATGAAAATTTGACTCCTACCTTTAGGAGTAGTATATCAGTATATAAGTATATTGAATCTGGGCATCTGGCCATAATCTTACTTAAATTAAACTTACTCTATATGTTAAGTGAGTTTAAGCCTCTTACATTCCATGGACCTATGCCTGAACACTGTTTTTTGACAAAATAAATTATACTCGTGTTCAGATCCAGATAGGTCACAGCCGGGGACAAACTAGCCAAAAAACTGAAGCCCAGCTGAACCAACATGCCCCCGGCTGCTGTCTTCAGTATGAGCAACTGGCAGCCCTCTCATCTTATAGAGACAGCTTACACCTGCTCTGCTTTAAGGCTGGGAGCACTTTGAATCACAGGCCTACAGTATATTCAAAGTCTAGCCTGTTAGTGTGAGCAGGAATAAGTGACAGGGTTTGTGTGCTGCATGTATGGGTGTGTTTTACATCTTGTTTTATTTCTATGCTGAGGGCATAACTGAACACTGCTGGTGTCTTCTGTGATTTTAGACTCATCCTTCTTCATAATGTTGGGCTGCTGTCTACAGTGACCTAGTCTGCACTGATTGCCCTTTGTCACTCAGAATTACCTCAAGAGTGTTCCCTGTTACATTTTTGGATATTGACCCCAGCTTTTAAATTATTTAGTCTTTCTTTTCCATTTAATAACAATAAACTATTCTTATAGTGCCCACTGCACACCTGACCATCTAGCAAGAGGATCTGAATGACTGCGTGGTCATTGAGGGTCTGCATCACGTACATGTTGTCATCCCTTGTGCAAGTGTCAGCACAAAATATATGACCCCCACACTGTAGACAATGAAAACATGCCAACATGTCCGTGAATATACCCAGCATTGTATGCATCCACATCTGTTTTTCACTATACCTACACTGACAGACTAGTTGGGGAGTGTATTAACAGAAAATGACACAAATGCTTTATAAACTGATGGTGTAACTCCTTGTCACAAGCACCAGACATTAGCTGTTCATGTTCCATACTCTGTTTATCACTTACCACATCAGCCCTGATTCTCCTAAAAGAATGAGGAGCCTAGGACAGAGAACAAAAACACCACCAGGACTCTGTTTATCTCCTGAGCACTTGGCCCTCTAATTACATTTCCCTCCTTCAGTGATGTAAATGGAGATGTGTAATCATCAAAGCAAAGTAGAGGCTTGCTGTGCAACTCTAATTAATACAACCTCCTCCATCCAAATGCATTTCCACTTATTTCAGTCTATCCTCTCAAAACACAAGCCTAAAGGCTGGAGGGACTGCTGATGCTCTAAATTACATCTTTTTTTGTGGTGCATTCACAAAAGCAAGCAGGAATGGCCAAAGGGTAAACACAGAGATAGAGGCCAGCATTTACCGTAGTGCCAAAGAGTTAATGTGATTTTCAACTAGTCTGATATCAGTTAAATGATGGATTCATTTAAAAAAAAAACAACAATATATTTAGTCTTCCTTTCATCAAATAGTATCCAACAAGCACAGAGAAACTTTTTCTGTGCCTTTTAAACTGATAAATCTAACCATGTATCCTGGGATTACAACATACACTGAGCTGTCTGACTCTGACACAGCTTTGTAAAATCAGTAACTGCCTGTAACTGGCTTGGTTGTTTCTCTAACTGGGGAAAAAGCTATTCATGACAGTATATCCAAAACTTTCTTTAATGGCTGTGATGACTGTGACTGTGACTCAAAGGTTTGGAACCAGGCTAGTTTTCAACCAACTTTGGAAACAGAAGGAACCAGAGAGGCTCTCCTTTCCTCTATCTTTGGTGCCAGGGCAGGAACTTTGGCACCAAACAGAAAGATGTTTCCCTTTCCGTCTACACAGAAAGGGTAACATCTAAACAGCAATTATCATACGTAAACTGTTATTTTGTCATGTAGGCCTATCATGAAATACTGAAATGCAGCTTCAACTAAGACTGGGTTAGACAAAGTGCTTTCCCTCTGTTCAGCCCTTTTGTTTTTGCTAAGAGGTGTAACAACTGAATGAATACTAATTACATACTGAAACATCCTCCTCACCTAATGACACATTATTAGTGCACAGTACTGTGCAATAATAGCATTACTGACCTCTGATACATGGGTCAACACACCCGTTACTGTATTCCTGAAAAACAACACCGCAACATTGTAATACAGTTTTTCATTAACCATAGCTTTACATGGTATGTGACTAACACTGGTCTTATGTCAGTTTTTCACAACTCATCAGGTGGGGTAAATAAATGGATATTGAGTGACGAACCACAGAGAAAGCAAGTCATACTTGTTTAACAGATTATTTCTAACAATGCATCATGGAACCTGTTACCATAAAATTTAGTAAGGGCATGTCTGTCTCACTAGGTGTAGCTTTTGTGTCTACTGTCTTTGCAGTGTTACTTAACCAGTGAAATGACCCCTGATAAACGTTAGCACTAAATTATTGTCCAGCCCTACCAATAATAGATTAGCTTGGAATATGAACACAAATCCTTGCATCCTCTGTACATTGAGTGATATAGGCAACAATCAGTGAACATGACCTCTTCCAATCCTAGATTCCTGTTTTACTTTTCATCCAACTAATAGCAGCCTGTTCTGCTCTCATTTGTAGTGCCAATCTACTACTAATGCAACTTGCACAAACACAATGCAGGAAAGCTTTTGCTCTAGAGAAGCAGGAAATGTTGTCTTACTTACTACGGGTAGTGACCATGCTAACTCATAGTTTGAGAAAAGGCTCTGATGATCGTTGCTCATTTTACTCCAAAGCATTACTGAAAATTAAGTTGCTCTCAGGAAATAAACTCACAGGACTGTCATTCAGATCTTACGGTTTCACTTTTAGTGGAAAGCAAACAATAATGTTCAAAAGTCCTACCTATTGAATAAAAGACAATAAAGAATAATAAGAAACAGAAGAAGACACACTGAAATTACAAATTACAAATAAGCACATGAAACACTTTTGGCTCAATACCAACTAAAAGCAAAATACAGTAGTAAGTTGTATGTCAAGGTGTGACTGTGGCCATCATGTACAATCCAGCATAACGTCACCAGCGGGTTTCGCCTAACTGGAACAACTGCCCAAACCTGAATATCACCACCTCTATAAGGCAAACACAGCACATTCCTCACTTGTCAAACTGAAATGAATAAATCCCCCTCATAGAAAACACTACTGAATACACTGTGTAAAATATTTAGGTCTAATATGTTTGACCCCGTTAAATTTTATTAACCATAACTTTTGTTCTGTTGTTGAATTCTATTACATTTTTAAAGACATTGCAATCACATGGTGCCTGTGTGGAAATGTAAAGCTCACCTAGTAATGAAAGCCTACAGTATATGCTCAAGACTCTTCTGCTGTGAACACCTGACCTGACCTAGTTTTAAACAAATTCTGCAGGAATGCATCATTGATATCTTATATACTACATAAATCTAGAAAATATGCAAAGCTCGCCAGATATTCATCAAGCTATTCTTTTAAATGAACAGCAATTACCCATAGCTGCTACAGTGCTGAAGGGGAAAACAACACATATTTGGTTAGTGGTTTCCCAAAATGGGCTTCAGAGACCTCAACTTGTGAAGGGATGCACTAAAACAGTTTTGAGTTAGTTTATTTATCTGAGGTCATTATATCAAGAGTGTTTATAAAGATCACACTATGAGTAACAGGTGGGTGTTTCTCCTCATCACCTTACTAGCAATAATAATATCAGTTTTATAAGTCTTCCATGAAACACAGCCTACAACAAAGCATAACCTGACACAAATTCTCAGGATGGGCTTTCATAGGGCAAATTTTCTCAGTTACATTTTAAATCCATGATTTCCTGTCACTGTTGTAACAAACTATTAAAACTGGGACTGTGGATATCAACAGGTAGCTGAGCCTACACCTAATTGTATGAACGCAGCTGGGTGATTTATCAGTGACAATTTATCAACAGTAACAGTGTAAGTCAGATTATATTGAACACTGTACAGTAGAAACAGCGTGGCTGGTTGTAGGCTATGCTACTAGGTGTAGATTTCAGGATAACCCCTAAACCACACACCACACACACACACACACACACACACACTCTCCCTCATACACAATCATACACAAACACAACCACCATTAGGCATACTATATTACCACACTACCACTAGTCTACAAAGTTGTATGGAAAATCTACAGTACAATTAACCAGTTACCCTTTCAATTGATCACACACATAACAAAAGCCTGCAGCACAATGTTGGAACTTTACACTTCACACTTGATTTTTACACGTCCAGGTACCCACCTTATTTGAAGCTTTGGAGGACATTTTATTCTCCTATTCTGCTTCAAAACTGGCAGGTCAAAAGTTGTTGCTGTCTCTGTTTTTATAATCACTTGGGAGAGTGCGCTATTTTCCTTCCAATTGAATTTTCGCCCAGCTGCCGCCACGCCGGGCTACGTTGTTATTTTATTTTATCCGGGACGACGGGAAACATGTCACGAAAAGCCGTGTAGAAAGTCCAGAGTTCATTATCTTATCTTCGTTGCCCGAAACGCTGGCGTTAGTCCAGTAAGGTATCGAGTCATGGAAGAAACTTGAGTTGAAAAAAAAAAACGAAAAGCAAATAAGACCACCTTTCTTGGACGTGTCGTCGCTAACCGCTGGATGAAAAGTTGGAAAGGGGAGGCATCACCCGGACGGTGTACAGCAATGGCAGGCTGAGTGAACCTCTCCCTGCTCTCCCGGCCCTGTGAGCAACGGCGTCTGTGCGGAGCGGACCATTGCACGCACGGAGGGGGGAAACGCTCCGGGAAAACGGGGGCATTCTCTAATTACCCCGAAATGTCTTCTCTAATAACGACTTTTTTCTTGTAGAACATTGCAATATACATTATTGCTTGATGCTTTTATTTATTCTTCTGTTTGTTATCTTTTTTTTATTGCGGCTGAAAAAGTTCCCACCCCTGTTATCCCGTGTGATAAACAGTCCGGATACAATAAGGAGAAGCGACGCCGCTGTCTCTGCTGATGCTGAATGCTCACTTTCACCATGAGATGTTGGTCAATGTTGTGATAGTATTTTGCAGAAGGGTTACAGTGGTCTTTCAAAATCTGGAGTGGGAGGGCAAAAACACAGGCAAGATATACTGCCCCCTTGTCAAATGCACCACAAATCGCTGTAAAATATAGCTCCAGGAAGCCTGCCCTCAGAACAAAACAGCGTGAGCAGAATATTAAAAAAGTTAGTTGCATAATGACCCAAAACTCTTTCCCTCCTCAGTGTTTGTGCGGTGTTTTGGCTGTAGTGCATCTGTTAGATTACACAACGAGTCACATAACTAAACAGAGAGTCCTTATGTGAAAACATTTCTTTGGAGAGGGAAATTAGCAGTGTTTGTGGTTAAGTGACCTCACAGGAAACCACAAAACCCATTCAGTTGAGTTCCTATGACTTCCTAAACCACACCCCACGCACAGGATGCAACAATCTCAGCTTGCATTGTTTCACAGTTTACTTCTGTTTCCAGCAAACAATAATATGTGATATCAAAGTGGGCCACAGGAGAAACACAAAACGATGAAATAGTGTGACATGAAAGTCTTCAGTGTCCACTGTTACAGTACATGTGATAATGAACACAGAGACATAGCCTATCTTTTCCAAACAAACTGAGCAATCACATTCCCTGAATCTAGCTCCTCTAATGATTACTTCCTCTGTCTTTCTTGCTCAGATGTGGAGGCGGGCTTGGTGACAGTGTAGGTGGTCTAAGGGGTTAATTCCCATCAGACATAATCCTACAAGGCTAGGATACCACCAGTCAAGAGTAGCAGACATGTCTTGAGGGTTGCAAGCAGTGGATGACCTCTAGAAAGGCCAGGTCACACTGAGAAGAGGATCAAGAGAGATGAACAGCTCTAAAACCAGCAACCTTACATCAGCCAGGGAAACACACACTCATTTGAAGAAGATATCGACTTGGGACATACAGTTTTCATCACAAGGGTTCACACATACATAACAGTATTAAACATGCCCCAGGGGTGATACATACTAGTATTGATGCAAGTCGTTCACTCCTTCTGAAGCTCCTCAAACGCCTGTCGGGATCGATCAGTGCGGACAGCAGGATGTTTAACATGATCGCTCGGGTGTCTGCTACCAATAATTTACAATCAAAATAATCCGACTTCAGCACCAAAATATTGCCAATCACCTTTGAAAATGACAATAAACAGAAGTCTTTCCTCTGCTGCTCGCCTCTCACTCTCATCCACGCCTGTGATCGTACCTCAGATGTTCTGACAGAGAGGAGCAAGACATTAGTGACACTCCAATGTGATCAAAGCTATCTTTGTCCTCTATGCTTGCATCCCTGCTCCCATCTCTCCCTCTTTTTCTCTCTCTCTCTCTATCACTCACAAACACACAGACACAGACACACATACACAGACACACACACATACACAGACACAGACACAGACACACACACACACACATGCACAAAGACACAGCTCTTTTCGGCAGCGGGCAGCTTCAAAGCTCAGGTGCGCTCATGGAAGAGCAGGCACATGGAAAACAAAGGTGAACATGCAGGCCCACATTTTGTTGGAGCACATCACAAGGTTCATTCAACCCAGCTTCTCCTGCAGCAAAAAGGCTAATGTAGAGTGAAACGGCATAATGTGCACAAACTATAAATGTAAAGCTGGCTGTTGATGTGCATAGAGGCGTTCACGTTAGCAAGAACACAAATACATGATGATGAATAAAGAAGAATGTGATGTTTGATGCAAAACAGTTGTTTTCCAACTGGTGAAAGTTCTTAAACAGATGTTATTTCCCTGTTTTCATCTGTCCTGAGTTAGGTGTCTGTGGGAGGGTGCTTGATCCCTCCTGTGCCCTGTTGACTCAGGGCTGCCCTGCAGGTCCAGCAGAGGCTCTGTTCCTACTTACTAATAGAAACCTTCTGGAGACATGCGACCAACTGAGGTTCTTCATCAATCTGTGTCACATTATTGTAGACCAGGTCAACTATGGCTACATCTAGAAGTCATTCCTCTAGAGGTATTACATTTTTTAGGATACAAACATTGGTAAACAATAATTTGTGTGGATTTTTCTGTGGTGAAATAACCTGTTTAAATGATCAAGCGGGTGTTATTCTATTCTTTCTTATGGGTTAAGAAATTTTCTTGCACAGCTGGGTACTGTAGTTTTTTTTAGCTGAGGACTGATGCAAATTTGATGAACTTTTGTCTGTGAGATTGACTCAAAATAAACTGAGCTACAGTGCCCATGGAGAAAGGAACATGTCTTTGGACAACAATGGAGGACTATGGCACAGAAGAATAAGATACACGAGGCTTTGAATACACAGGCAGTGTTTGTTACCAGGATCAATTCACTGTCGGGTTTGGTGTTTTCATTGGAATTTATTTCCATTAAGAAAAATATAGAATATCACCAGCCTTATACTTTAAATATAATTTTCACCTTGATTTCATTTTGAGAAACTTCCACTAACAGAATATTGATATGTTCAGTAAAAGCCACAGAGAAAAGGGTTGTAGTATAACCCACTAATGATCAGTATACAAATGTCACATCTCTGCTTAAGAGGCCAACTGTTTGTGACCAGATTAGTATCATATGACAGGATTAGCAGGCATCTCTCAAATTCATCCCCTACCTTTCAGGTCAGTATTGTTCCGGCTTTTGTGAGGGACTCAACCAGTAAACACAAATCTGGTTTTGGGATTTCAAGAAACATGAGTTTATGTGTAATAAGATGTGGTTGAAGATTCAAGGTCAAATGTATTCATCTATACAATGATGGTAATTACAGTCCTCCCATCCAATGCTGATTACACAACATGAGAGAGAAATATCTATAAAATAAAGCCATAAATAAAAACATTATAGAACTATATTCCACAATAATATCTGATCAATAGGTGGGCTAAAAGAGCTATTCAAACAACAGCATGAAAAACTGGCTTTTAACCTGCATTTTACCTTCCACATATCATCTTAAATATCGACTGCAAACACACTCCCTGACTGCTGCTTTATATCAGAAAGAGTTTCCACAGGGTTCAAAGAAGGCCAACAAGGCGAGGAGCATATCCTTACAGTAATAACTCAGATCTCCCTCCACTAAGAGAGCCTCTAAACCTGATCTTCCACTAAACCTGTCAACTGTTTCCAGTCATGCAGTCCCTCTCCTCCATATCCAGTCACAGCACATCAATCACACCCTCCCACATCACACAGTGAGCACCCCTGTTTTCAGCAGCACTGTGCAGGTGAGCTGTTGAGCAGTTTCTGGCTAAACTGAAAACTTCAGCATGGTCAACATACAGTATTAATGGGATAAAACGAATATGTTTAGAATGAAACAATAAATAAAACTGAAGTGTCTACCATATGCCAACAGCTCTGTGAGGCTTTACCTAGGCATTAAACACAAACTCGTTAAGTAGTGGACAAATAGAAATTTTGACCTGATGATGGCGCTAGAGGAAAAGTCCAGAGATCATCAAAGTTATCACAGTTCTTCCCGAGGGGGACATGAATGTGAGTGCCACATTTCATGGCAATCCATTTGTGGAACCACCATGAGGTGCTAGAGGAAAAGTCAGACAATCACCGTGATTATGAGGAGGTCTTTGTTTGGGATCAGAATTTCATAGCAATCTAATTCAAAATATCAACCTGTTGGTGGAGCTAGAGGTAGAGTCAGAGATTACCAAAGTTAGGCGGATTTATCCACTGGGACCATGAATGTCTGCATAAATTTTCTTGGCATATCTGGATGACCAACAGACCAACATTGCGATCCCTTGAGTCATGTTGCTAACAAGGCTATCAACATCAGCTATTATAAAATCTGAAGTCTTTTCTCTTTCATCATGTTTTGCAGTATCTACATATACTCTTTGGCATGCTTTCATGACCTAAAAAGATAAATGGCATTTAGCTATTTTGATGTCACAAAGCAACTGCAATTAATTTCAAATGCATCAAAGGACACACAGTTCTGGGGAGGACTCCAAGAATGGCACTTAGTAAAAATGTAAATGAAAATATAAAGACTTTCACATAGTTAAAAGTAGTTTCTTATTATTGGGGTTAATATTGCTACTATTGTGTTTGACTGTGTCCTTCCCTAATTCATTCACAACCACAGAAGAAAAGTTAACCTGTGTAAGAATAGTGTGAAGTGCTGTTATTCTGAGAGACACTTAGTTCCACTTAGCTCTCATGATGAAGAAATTAGTTTATCATTCTTATCCTTATAGTACTAAATTTACCATGGAGGGTCTTCAGTCACTGATAGTGAACTAGGCTACTTTTAATCTTCTGGAGACATTTACTCCAAGAGGCAGCCTGTGATCAACCAGCCAAAGAAAAAAATCTCTCATTTTCCTCTTTCTCTGCTTCTCTCTTGCTCTTTCTCTTCTCAACAGACAAGGACTGCTGAGCCTTTTATAGCCAGAGAACAGAGACTATGCTGCAGTGAACCTGGTTGAACTCCACTCTGCTTCCCAGCAATATCTCAAGTAGCTTAACAAGTAATGGCCCAAGTTGCAGAGGACGATAACAGGTCTACTTGAAATTCCACCACTTTGCTACTTCTGTGATTATTTCTCAGTAAGGTAAACAGGCTGTTATGAGTTTCCTCCATTGAACCAACCTGAATACTGAATGTCAATCTCTATTTTTTGCTTAGTGAGAGACCCACACCCATTAACAGTCAATATACTGTATAAATCTGCTGAGGAAGAACTAGCCATTACGTCATGCTCTCCATCCACGTGACGACCCCATTGTTTGCAGCAGAATGAGACTGTAAATTAAAAATATTGCAAATCCCAAGGTACAATCTACAGTGCACTCAGCTCAGTCTAGTGTGTGCGTGTGTTCGTGTGTGTGTGTGTATTTGTGTGTGTTTTTCCAGTGCATACTTCATGACAAACAGTTCAACCCTTCATTGTTGTGATATAGCAGACAATGCAAATGTAACTTCAAGCAGCATTTTGTTACTGCCCAGTCTTATTTTTTCGTGAAGATAAATGTATTACACTGTGTCTGTGCTGTCCCAGTGTGTCCTCCAGCTCATGACACGGAGAGAAAATACAGACTGTTCTCTAAAGTTTCAAATCACACTCTGTGGAAAATCATGGTTTTTCTAACGATAATGATCCACTTTCAAAGACTGATAAGAAAACCATGAAGAAAACAATCATCATTAAAAAAAAAAAAAACAGGTCAGGAAATCGCCACACAATAAAAAGTAAAAAAATTAAAAACTAGGGCTATTCTGCTATAAAGAAAAGAGGGGAAAATCCATTGTTACCACAGAGATGTGTTAAATAACGTGCACCCAGGCTGCACCTTTATGTGATTTTTATCATCCAATTCCACAAAGCTGCACTAAGTGACAGGTGGGTGCATGAAAATATTTTGCTGACATGTTAACCTGCTGGGTTACCTTACTGCACATATAAGCAATTCAGCGATGTGGGGAAAAGAGTAAGAATAAGTGAGGTAAATTTGAATTTAAAGCAAAATATCTGTCTTTTGTACGTTTTATTTGTCATTTCACAGCAAGAATGATGTCTAATGTGAAATCTAAGCAAGCTTTAAAAAATGTTTTAATTTGACTTTAATTCAAATCACCGAGCATAAACGATACTGCTGTAGTGTTTTCATTACATACTGATGATTGTACATTGTCACTGCTTCCCTATAATCAGATGAGCAATGCTCAGCTGGATTTGTAAAACATGTGAGCTCAAGGGTCAAAAACAGAACATATTCAAGCAAGTCAAGAGATGGAAAATTGCTTGTGGGTAATGAATGGAGCTGTGACAAAAAAGTGCAACAAAGTGGAAAAGATCTGTGCAAACCGACAGCAGCATGACCACACAAATCCTCTCACATAATCAGATATTCTTAATCACATGTTAAAGTGCATTCGAAGGACAAGTTCAAGTTGTTTTTACCAGTAATATTTTAATCTGTGAGGGCTGGACAACAGAACTGTATACTCTAAATGATTACAAAATGCAGAACAACAGACAAGTGATGTCAACAATCTTTTAGTTGTGGCTCTATTTACACAGCTGAGGGAGTTAGGAAAGACAGAGAGAGAGGACAGCACCTTATGAAGGTGGCAATGTAGCGTTTGATGCATGCATCAGTGAAAGCCTCGCATCACAGATCTGTCGAGTATAAATGCTTAAAAAAGGAGTAATTTGTTACTTATAACAAGCACGCCCTTAAACCACCAAAGCTGCATTGTTGTAGATACACTTGGGAAGCTTTGAAATGCTCTGTACAAACGTGATTGGCTGATGAAGTCTTAATTATGGATGATGTTTACCTGTGCTCCACTTAAGGAGAATGAACCATTTTAAAAGAATGGGTTACAGTATTTTCCTGCACTTCATCACTCTATGTTATCTGTCAGTGCCTTGCTTTCATTAAAATGCATAACATGTCCGGCATGATTGGAAGGAAGAATATCAGCCTTTCCTCAGCCTGCTGTATCCCAAGCAGACCAATTATCATTTTTGGAGTATCCATGTAGCCCATGTATGTACTCAAGTCAGTTGAGGAGGTGCATGTCAGGTATTCTCTACGTACGAGGCTTAGGAAACACTGAAGCAGAGGTACTGAAGTACTGCAACACCTCACACATAAAAGTCAGCCTTAAGGCCTCACCTGGTACAACTCAGAAAAACAAAACAATAAAACACTGACACCGGGAGCAGAGGCACATTATCAGTCACACATTAGGCAGCACCACAGAAATATACAGCAATTATGCTGCACTGTTAATTCCAACGGGTTTATGTGTCACCTCAGACAGAGTAAGAAGAGAGTGCAATAAAAGCAGCAGTTAAACTGTCTGGAAGCACTTACAGTAAATGTCCACCTCAGGCTATAACAACAGTGCAGTGAATACAATCTATACATGTTCACTGATGAAACCTTAAAGCTTATCTTCTAAATCACAATGAATCACAATCTCACTCTGTAATCCATAGCTGTGGAATAGAAATACAGTGCAGTTAGAAAGTATTAGTGTAGTCAGAAAGTATTAGGGCAGTGAACACTAGTATGAATGGATCAGCGCATGTTGACTCATTTACACTACCTGCCTAACACGAGTTGCCTTAACTTTTCATGAGGTGACACATCGAGACGAAATCCTACTAAGGTACACCACGTGATCTCCACTGTTTCCATTGTAAATCCTACAGTGACAACAACCCTATTGTCTGTTGTGTGTATTGATATATTGACCAACAGTCTGGTTTGACTGTAGGTGGTGTGTTTGTTTATTATCTTACAGTTATTATGGGATTTGTGAGTCAAAGTGACATTAGGCTTGATCCAAAAAAAAAAAAAAAAAAAAAAAAAAGAATCAAAAACACCAACCAAGCAAACCATTCATTCAAGACCACTGTTCAAAGATTTACCTGATGAACATGTCGGCCTTCTCTCTTGGTAATAAGGACAATTAGTGTTTCAAACTGTCCCTGTTACAAATCAGAGCTACAGTATATCCAAAAAGGAACAAACTGGTTTGAATGTGTTTTGTTCTGATATTGTCACTTGTAATCACAAGAGAAGATACAGAATTGTAAAGTCATAGAAACAGCAGACTCAGTCATTTTCATAGAGTGATAAATGTTTTCTGTTTGTGCAGTGTGGAAACCTGGTAGAGATAACTGATCACAACCTAGTTTATTTCTCATAGATAGAATAATGTGTTAATGAAGTGTTTTTCATTTCAGACCTCATTAGAACAGGTAAAATTAGACACCTGTACAGTGTCTACAAAGGATTATTCTCACGTTCTCAGTTAATTAACTGTTTCGTCCATAAAATAGGTCAGAAAATAATTAAAATGCCCCCAAAAAGTCCAGTCTAAACTCAAAAATATTGTTTTCTATCATATAAGACAAAGAAAAACAGCAAATCTAAATCACAGTTGAGAAACTGGAAAGGATTAATGTTTGGCATTTTTTTCTGGAAACAATGACTTTACAATTAACAATTAATCAAAATAGTGAAGATTCATTATTGCTTGTTGAACATTTTGCAGACTGTAATTGATAAGAGCAGGTCTAAAAACCCAAAAATACACATGTAAAATCTGAATAGCTTCAGTTATAGAGATTAGCAGTCTATATCCTCCACAGTGCAAAAACAGTGGCAGTCTCTGATGTGAAAAAAAAATGATGAAGAAAAAAATTAATAAAAGAAAGAAAAGGAAAGGAAATAAAGGAATAGTAAATAAGGGGACAGCAAAGGAGAGTGGAGCAGAGGAGGGAAGATAAAAGAGAGGAGAAAAAGGGTAAAGGGATTAAAGTGAGAAAAAAGGAGAGCAGTGGAAAAAAAAAGGGCCAGCTTGGGAGAAGAAGGAAGAATAATGTAATTTAAAAGTTAAGAGTTTTAATTTAATTTTGGGTAAGAGTTGATAAGATGAGAGGAAATGGAGAGAGGTGGAGAAAACTATGTGAAAGGAAAGGAAAGAGAGTCCAGCAAAAACAGAGAGAACAGTAGATTAGATAAGAGAAAGAAGGGCTGAGCTGAACTACACTATTTTGTACCACAAAGTTATGATGAATTAGGGAATATTTCAAGTCCAGTGAACTCGGCGTTGGCCTGAATAAAGGACGTGCATCTCACCCCCACTGTCAGTGACTCTTCCATGGTACTGCCTGTTACTGCTACATTCCAGCAGTATGAAACTGCTTGCACTGGGCAAAGGAGTGGAAACAGCAGGAGCTTCAAGAGAAACAGGCACAGGCACTCAACACCCCATAGGAGAGGTTGAACAGTTCAAGCTGAGTCAAGTGCCGGTCTGAAAAAAACAGCCGTAACTCTGTAAAAATTGATTGAATTAACTTCACATTTACTGAGGCAAATTCATTTCTGGTGACTGTTGTAGTTATTGGCAGATAATTTCAGAGATGAAATCAGAGAACGGTCAGTCAGTGAAAACCCTTGGGCTCTTTTGAAAAGCTGACTGTGACACAGTATATTGAGAAAATAAGCAGTGAACTGAGCAGCTTTCTGTGCATTCAGTCAGCTTTTTGAAAAACATCAATTTCATTGCAATTTTCTGTAGATGGACAAAGTGTATGCAGCTAGACTTGTGTTAAAAACATGCAGATACATGTGTGTGTTTTGAAGCGTTTTGAATTAAGACCATTCGACAGACATTATCTTCTTCCCTATGAGTTGAAAAGAAACATTTAAAGAAACTACTGAATCAGACTCCTCTACTACCCTTTTGGTCCTATGTTTATGACACCGCACGCTCCTCCAATGAAATCACAACCCTACGAGAGGAAATGATGTTGTGTTTTTGGTAGAGTGGGGGAAGCAGAAGTGGTGGAGGATGGGAACCAGACCCAGCCAGCCACAGAGGCGGATGGAGACACGGCAGCCACAGGGGCCGCTTCAAGCCTGGTGGTGATGAGATGCGATGGGACCCGACCCTGCAGACGCCCCAGCCAGTGTGTTAGCTGACTAATCCCCTTGCCGTCCAGTGCCAGGATCCAGACTCATCAGCTTTGGTGTTCTCTTGTCAGACTCATTTTTATAACGTCCCGCTGGTCAATTCTAACCACTAATGCCCAACACAACAGCCCCTAATGCCAAGTGATTATGGAGTGCTGTTTTAGCACATTTGTCGCCTGAAAAGAAAGAAAGAGCCACAAGGCAGTGGGCTGGCTCCCTGCTCAAAGGACCAGCCTGATGAACTCAGCAGAAAGGGAGCGGACCTAAAAGCCAGTCTAAGCCACCTCTCTCGGGGTGGGCACTGTGGGGCCTGAGCTGGGTCAGGACTGAGCTGGGCAGTGGGCAGGGATTTACAGTGCCCTATTCTACAGCATATAGACAGTTCCTATGAGCTCATACGTGAGGCGAGACTGAAAGTGTTCATCCAAACCTTTCCTGCATGCCTGGCACAGATATGGAAGGGTGTAGGCTTGTTTTTAAAGCGGGTAGGGACACAAGGGTGAATGAGGATGTGTCAAGGCGGCAAGAAGTATTATGGTATGGTTTGTAAACATTGTAGATTTGCTTGCTGTAAACTGCCACCAAAGAGGTTAAAGAAGAAGGGTATATTAAGTAATATATGTACAAAAACATTAGGGCTGCAACTTACAATTATTTTAGTTATATATCATTTTCTTTATTAATCGCTTGCTCTATGAAATCTCAGAAAATTCTCAAAAAACCTCAATATAAAGAAATAGAGTTGTTATATCAAAGTGCTAAAAATGGTATGACTTACAATGAGTTATCCCCTCCCATTAGCCACACTTACAATACAATAACCAACTGACAGCATAGAGAAGTTTGTAATGAAATAAGACAAATTAATAGGATTCCATTGATTGAAGCTTCTTTAAAGGTGCCATATTTTAAATATTTTCAGTGTTTTATTTATATTTTATTAAGTTTTGATATCCTCAAGAAAATATGTTTGTGGTTTTATGTACCAAAAACCATCTCATCTCTGGTACTCTAACAAAAAAAGCATTTTACAGACAAAAGGAATATAAATAATCGACGAATGGGCAGACAATTGGACTTTATGACCTTTTCAAAGGTAGGGAATCGCTACCGCTTCACTGATTTATGATGCTGATGCTGTTTCTGAAATATGAACTGAATAGTTGAGACTCTAACCGATCTTACATCGACATGTCAATATTGACAAAAGTTTAAGCTTTCACACCTTCATAACACTACTTCCTAAAAACTATGAAATGGGTCGCCAGTGACCAGATGGTTGAAGGTCAAATTCAAACAAAAATCCTTCATTATGTCACATTTAGCCACACTGAAAAATAAACTTGTCAGTGCTCCCTGGTGTACAAAAAATATCTTTGGCTTTTTGTTCTTACTTCTCGTTATGTGCAGGATATACTGATACCAAAATAATCAACATAATAATAAGTGAATACTGGTCAGTGTAACGGCCCAGCTGAGTAACTGGTCTGGTCTCCATCGTTGTTGGTTAGATTTGCTAGCCAGACAAAACAGAAACTGAAGTTAAGACAACAATGAGTGATGTGCTGATATTGAACAACTTTTGCCCCCTAAATGCTTTTCCAGAGCACATGACAGTTTGGATGGAATCAAACCAAAATAAAATTATTTTTTTCTTTGAGATCACGAGACAAAATATTGGTAGGGATATTCTGTGTTCAGATTCAACTTTAATGTTTGTTACATGTCATTTGCCTCTATTTCTCGTTAGATAACAGTCTAACGAAAACAAAAAAATAAAAATAAATCAACAAAACAGAGAACGGAAAATTAAATGCAGGGGTGGTATGTTGCATTTGCCTTTGCTGCACCACCAACAGGGCACAGGGCTTTGTGTAGGGATGTTATCTGCCTCTGTTTGCCTAAAGCTCTTGTATCACCTGAGGCCCGCTCAGTTGAACTTGTGCCACTGGCCTAACCATGTGACACGTACAGTAAACAACATATGGAAGCAGCACTGATGGGACAACAGCATCAGGATAACACAGTGTAAAAAAAACACTTCAATGCTACACTACTGTTCTGCTAATGTTTATTCCAAGCAGTCAAGCCAACTCAGTTCTGCTATCATTGACATTCTAGGTTTTATACACTGCTAAGCTGAGCCAAAGTCAACAACACAGGACAAAGCCAAAGAAGTCTTGCTTTTTCAGATATGATCACAGCAAATGTTAAAAACCAAAGAGAAAGACAAGTTTTTTGTAGATACAGTTGTTCTGATACTGATACTAGTATAAGAAATGCATCCGATACTGCCTAAAATACAGTATCGGCATGGGCACCTATACCATGTAAATTATTAATAAACTTTATAGTTTTAGACCCAGATAAAAAAGCAGTTTTCCCAGAAATCAGTTCTTCTTCGCTGCTCTAAAGCAGTTGCTTACATAGGAAGTTGTGCTGTGCAGCCACTGGAAATTGTATATAATATAATATAGTGGCAAAGAATTGATTTCCAACATTAACCATTAGCAAAATACAGCAATTTGGCAATATGTTACAATGGAAAGTCCTGGCAGTAAAAAGGCAACATGCACAGTATGCAAGGCTTAAATTTTGAGGGGTGGCACTAGTGTTAGGACAACTAGTGTAGGAATTAACTATTTCAAGTCAAATAAAATAACAATAATAAAAGAAAGATTCTATGGCATTCATGTATTTGTTCATGTTTTACAAAGGGCTTAACTTGAGCCATGCCATACAACAATGACAGCAATCATATCACATTCATACAAGGTTAGTAGTATACAGCTATTCAAGTTTTTTAAAGTATTGGTATTGGAAGTACTCTGTATCGGCTGATACCCAAGTGGCAGATATGGTATTGGGAGGGAAAAATGGTATTGGAACATCTCTAGTTGTAGTTAGGTACAAACAGGTAGAAAATTTAGAGATATATGCAAATTCACATTTTCAGTCAAAGACAAAAATCAAAGTTACAAAATATAAGGAACTTAAAAACCATATGGGCTCTTTGCTGTCCACCCCCTGTGTGCAACTAATGGAACATGAATATCGTTAATTAGAGTGTATCAGAGGGAACATTATGCAGACCACAGCTACAAGGCTGTGATTAGTTCTGTTGTCATGCTGTTAGTCAGTGTGTAATATGCAAGAGCAGCAGTCCCGCGGGAAGGTCGGACTGGATGACACACTAGGACTCCGCAGGACAACAGCAGCGTATACCAGAAAGTATCTGAATCACAGCAGTTAACGCTACACTTGGAGATATAAATACAAAAATCTATATTTTAAAATCGGCAGCACACTGGCTATTGTGATGTGTTCCATGTGACTTTCTCTTGTTTTGTTGTAAGTTCAGTTATATTCAGCAGAATGTAATCCACTTTGAAGGAAATTATTACTACAGTTAATACTAAGGTGCCTCAAAAATACTTGATGTTACATGGTAAACCTTGTCTCAAATCTACAACGGGAATAGTAAAAGGATGGAAATAATCCCCTTTGTATTTATATATAAGCTACCCGACATTATGCATGGACAAGATTAAATGGATTTCACACTGAAATCCCTTCATTGGAAGTTTGCACTGAAACACTCAACTGCAGGCATTACATAGAAGCTGTACAGGACTGAACTGCCTGTGATAAAAAACCTTATGCATTATCTTCATGCTAAGTGATGTATTTTCTTGCATTAGAAAAACTGTAAACAGCAGCAGCAAAAGTCCAACATGAAACCATTAGGTTAAAGCTTGCTAGATGACAGTTTGGATGAAGTTTAGATTAATGTCAGTTAAATTTTATATTCTTTGATTACCATGGAGAAATGTGTCCTCTGCATCTGCTCCTATCCTATTTAAAGGCAGTGGGTGGCCACAGTGCAGAGCCTGGGATCCAACTCCAATTTAGGGACTGGTAGGGAAAAGGTTTGGTATAGTATAATGCCTAACATGCGTGTCTTTGGGATGGAAGGAATCTACAGCATCTGCAGAAAACCCATGCAAACATGGAAGACCATAGCAGAACATAAAAAGATGCTTGAACCCAGGATCTTGTTGCTGTGAATTGAGATGGCTAACCAGCCGGTGAGTCACCGAAGCTCTGAAGCGACATCACTGCCAGTGGTGAAAAGACATTTTAAAATTAAGATTCATAAATTCTCTTACTGACTGGAATTTTTTGTTTTTATTTTCACTGGATTCATTAGTGTTTAAAAACTCTACTTCCATTCATCCATTCTTTTCTCCATATGTAATTAACTGCCAACACCAACTGTCAGATGATGCAAATCAGCACACAAATTACAAACTGAACATTAGCACACTAAATAAAAGGTAATTCACACAGTTCAAACAGTTGAGATACACTAACAAATGCTCATTTGTAATAAAACAAAAATGAAATATCCTTCAGTGTTGCAGCATCTAGCTTCAAAAAACATCTTTCTCCAGAAGACTGAACATTTAGATATGACCAGCATGAATTAAACATATTAACATCAAACACTAACAAATAATATATCAAGCAAAATAAAAACACTCTACTTTACTATAACCTTCCAAAATCACATTTGATTAGCTCTATGCTCATGATACATTATCAAACAATTTCTCACGTTCACTCACCACACATGCGTGCATATGCCTGCACACGGTCTGATTCCAGCTACGGTTAACCCAGAGGGATGCTTCTGCCCATGTATATGTCCCTCCGCATGCACGAGCAGTATGCAAGTCAGTGCATTTGCCTGTGTGAGCGGATGATCCTCAGCAGCACACACTGTAGACTGAGAGCAGAGCCAACCTGGTGTGACATCTGTGAATGCCGTGAGATAATCTACATGACACTGCCACTGATAGCAGTGGAGATATTGATTTAAAAAGCGGCAGCTCTAAAATTAGATTCCTATGTGTTCTGATTGGGCCAGAGGCATGCACCTCTGTGGTAATAAGAGCCCATGGGCCCAGCTGAGCATAGTGATCAAAGCTTTGATGATGGAAACTCCTACAACTCCAGCAGTCCTGACTGAAGTCAACCTAACAACGATGGGGCCCTCTGGCCCGACCTCCTGTTCCCTTCCTCCCTCCGTCCTCTCGCCCTGTGATAACAGAGACATTCCTGAGCTCATTCCCTGCCTCGCTGCAGGCCTCTCCCTTAATTCCAGTGGAGTGTGTGGAATGTTGGACTGGAGAGACGAGCAGCCAGAGGCAAACAGACGAGAGGAAATTAACAACATTAATAAACTCAGGTCTGCTATGGCTCCTGGTGCTTGAAGCACCTGGATGCCCACAGAAGGATGGACCAGCACATGTGCATGCACACAGGCGCGCACACACTCCCACAAGCAGGGAGAACATCTGTCATACAATGTGCAAATCTGGAGCAAGCCCTTCCATATGTAGCTGTGTAGTTGGATTAACTATGTAAGAGAATCAGAGAACTGGATTACAGGAAATGATGGGATCTTTTGAACATGCAGATTAGACAGATCAGATCAATGAACTGCTTAGGATCCCAGCAATAAAATGTCGAAGAACCCAGCAACACAGAGAAAAATTTTTTTTATTTTATTTGGTGATTTATCAAAATAATGTTTGGGAATGTCTTTTTCTGATGTACAGTACTGTTACCATGATTCTAGATGCATAATGAGGCTGAAGAAAAGGCACTACTTTGACTCTAAGACTACTTTGATCTGTAGCCTAAGCCACTCAAACAGAAAATCAACAAAATAAGCAAAATCCAGAAAGTCAGAGGCCATTCTCTTAGTCTGCTCAATTTCCCTTTGACAAGCAAAAGGTGTGTTTGTGAGAGACAGAGCAGAGAGAAAAGTAAAACTACTTCAGGCCAGGTGAGCAGAGCACATGGGCGAATAAAATGAGAAGATAAACCAAGAGAAGATCAAAGGGAAAAAAGAAAGAGATTTGGCAAATGTTATAATCTCAAAAAAAAAAAAAAAACGAGGGGAACACTCTGTTCTCTCTGTACTGTCAGAGGCAGAGTGATGGCCTGGAAAAAAAGATGAAGGGCAAAACATATCAGAAAGAGTGATATACGGCACTGCAGCCGAGTCCGACTCGGAGCATAAATCTCCACCGCTCCTCCGTGCTTCTGGAAATCAATTCTCTCCATTGGGCGCTGCTTTATTTATGGGTCACCATTAGGGATAAACCATCAGCAGCTAGGATGACTGAGTCGCGGTTACAGAGGGAGAGGTGGGGCTTGGTGGGGCAGAAGGGGTGTCACCCATACGTCCAGCTGCTTCGAATGAGAAACGACATTTGGGGTCACAAGCTTGCAACTGTTGCGACCGTGCAGGCTATTAATCATCAACCTGAGGAAATTACTGGATTAGAATTTCTTCAAAGCCTGAAACTGTTTATATGATTTTCAACATCATCTTTGAGTTTGCGACCGTTTGATTTGGTATTGACGGAGTCAAAAGCAGTTGATGTTTCCCCTTCCAAGCAGTTTTGCTCCTGACAGAGCCAACGGCTATCAGTGTGTGAATTTGTATGTGTGCCCATACACATGAATGTGTTTCTGGCTGCCAGTTGGTCTGACAAGAATGTAGCCCTTCACACAGACAACACAGGATCAAACGCGACAACGTCACAGACAGAGATGTCACGTTCCCTGTGACTGCACCAAACAGAGGGGTTTTTTAGTATTGTGACCTTCTCCAGCAGCCACTCGACACGTCTCTCTCTCTGCCCACTGTGTCTACCATCCCATACTGTTATTCCTGCTCACCTGCTCGGCTTCTTGTCTGCCTGTCTGTCTGCCAACCTGCTTCAGGACTAAGGAGGCCAGCCAGCTTTATTAAAAGAAAACAAGGAGGAGAAATAACAAGGGATACAGGGCTATGCGGACAGTTAATCTGCTGGCAACGTCACTGAGTCTCTGAGGGAGCTTCAACTGAAAATAAGCCTGAAATATATACTGTCTCAGGAACAGGGCTCCTCTGACAATACTTCAGTCAAAGCTAGGTGGGGATTCGGAGAAAAATACCACCTTTATTCTTTGCAGTCCGACTGAATTGCTAGCTTGAACAAATTGCACCAGACAGACTACATTCAATGTTCAAAAGAGGCAACAGACAGGTAGAAAATGGATGTGATACATGGGCAATAGAATAGAAATAGAACAGAACAGAAGCATTGTTTGTGTCAGTCTTTTAGCATTCTGGCAGGCTCCAAGAAAAAGGCGCTGACCCATGGATGACAAAATCCCTATCACCTGACTGATCAGTAATCCCCCGCTGCTCTTCCCTCTGCCCCCTCTCTCACTTTTAATGAAATATCTCCAGCTAAAACTTGACACCACCTCATAAATATGAGCAGGCGTGCTGGGAACTTCGTATCTCCCTTTTCTGTTTCATCAACATGAACAAGAACAAAACATCTGAACATTTTGTACTCATTGTCCATGCACTCCTCTTCAGCTGCACCCTGTACAAACATCTCTTACACTTTCGTTTCAAGGGATCAGGCTGATGTTTGGCTCAAACAACTGCATTCAGCATTAAACCATCCACAGCTGCATTTTTCAATGCTAAAAACGGACTTGACAATTACTTCCCATCAGCCAGTGTATATGATGTTAAAATAGTTATACTCGCAAATATTTGCCAACAACACTAAAGTGCAGATGAATCTGGGCCCATCTCTCTCTTTTCACTCTCTGATTCTGTGATGCTACACGGATCTGCCACTCAGCTTTGCCAGTGAGATCCCCAGTGGGCTTTTCTGGAATGTCAATTTCAGTTAATTAAATTTTCTGGCATCTGCTTTGCCCCTTAAGTAACAGGCAGCCACAATAGTAGAGGCATCTACACGAGAGCTGTCACAAGTTTTACTGTGAAATCTTGAATAGTGAAATACACATATTTAGTCCACATATGAAATTAATGTGGTTGCTTTGCCCGAATTCAGGGACTGTAAAAATTCACCATATGCTACTCATATAAATGTTCAAAGGTCCATAAAAAAGAAGAGATCCACCTTCTTTTGACTCATGATTGATGGGAGCTCAGTTGACAGTGAGTCCGCTTTTATCTATGTGATTCATCTCTGCCATCCACTCCCTATTTTTCTCTCCTCATGTGAACATCAGTTCATCACTAACTGCTTGGAAATGATGACATGAAAAGTGTGTACGAGTGGAAAGACATGTGTGTGACATATGAAATATAGCCACTTATATTTAAGAGCAAAACTATCCTCTCTCATTCAGATGGTTAAAATGGAGACTGAGGAGGTCAGCGGTCTGCTCATTGGCAGTGTGTACATGGTTAGTAGTGAAACGCTGCCCTCTGCAGGATGAAAGCTCTCACTGACCCGACTTTCTGGAGAAGGGCTTCAGTGCTCTCTCGATCCAGTCAGTGTAGCAAAAGCACTGTTAGTGGTTACACAGGTGTACTGCACCGTAGTTTTTATGTTGCAGCCTATGCATGGCAGTTATAAAAACAATGGGAAGAAATGGCAGATAATGGTGTTTTCCGGGGCTTTGATATTCTCGTTTGGCTGATGAAGGTAATGTGATTATAACCCTTATAACACTGCAAGTCTCCCAATTGAGTTTTCATAAGCAGTTAACATTTAATAAATTGTTTATGAGATACTAGTTGTGTAGTTGTAAGCAGATACATGTTAGCATTAATCTATTTGTCAACTTAACTCCTCCTGTGGGGCCCTAATAAGTGGAGTCTGTAAACAGATGATGAATGATAATAAAGTAAAACACAGTAATACTGATGTGATAAAATATGGCTTCATAGGGGACGTTTTAAATGTTGACAAATACTGTAAATTATAAATGTGATTATATCTGCATACAACTATATTATAATGTGCTTTAAACCTTTTTTTATTAATTGTTTATATACTGCATACAAATGCTTACGGTGTTACCATATATAATACTTAAGAACTTATTGAATGTATTCAATTCATTTATTTGATTTGATTAAAAGAAAATCAATGTAAAACCAAACTGAGGATGAATCCATACCTCTCTTTAAGTAAAAACAATGTAATAATTAAAGCAATGATTCAAAGTGTTTCATACCTGTTTAAACACATGTATCATAAATTTGCAGCTTATTTTTAGCTGGATGAGACCTTTTAACCCCAAAGGCCACAGAGATCAGTCTGTCCCTGTGCGGTAGAAGTCAATCAACAAAAGATGCTGACTCATTTTCCTCAAAGAAACACACACACACACACGCACACACACACACGCACACACACACACACACACACACACACACACACACACACACACACACACACACGCAAACATACATTTTCCTGAACTCAGTCATACTCATTTAAAATGTGACGCATCAGTTGTCAAATTATTTGAAGAATTTAAGGGCATTTTTGACCAAGATCCTGTGATTCCTCAAAAAAATGATAGATCACGTATCCATCATTCAAGAAAGAGCAGTTTCACTCTCCGTTCTGTTGTTATTCTTGTTGTTATAATTACAACTACAGTATAGATAGTCACGTAATCCTATCGACATCTCAGGTTCTTAGGACAAAACTGTAATCAAATGGCTGTAATCAAAACCTGTTAGAGATCAGTGATAAAGTTAGGGATAAATGAAAAATCATTCATAAAAATAAACATGTACAGCAGTTGATGTCATCAACACATAAATATCTGAACTAAAATAACTGGTCAGTTTGTGAAAATAGGTCCCATCCCTGTTACTCAGCAGCAGCACAGGCCATCTCTGCCTTTTTTAATGGACTTGGGCGGAGGGGCCATCAAAACTGTGAGCAGAGTACATCCCTCAGCAGGTAGCATCCTGAAATAGCAACCTTGATCCTAATGGTGCACAGCACAGCCCCTGGCTTCTGACGAATCCATCCTGAGAGCCCCCCTGTCTCTGAACAAGCAGTCCTCCTGAGGCACACACACACAAAGACAGACACAGACACACACATGCAGTGACGGACAGAAAGACATGCGCGTGTGCGCGCGCACACACACACACACACACACACACACACATATCTCCATGCACCCGTCGGCTCTGATTAACCCATTTCCTCTTGTTTTGTTTTGTTTTTTTCACTTGCTTTACTCCTCTCTGCAGAAGGATGCCACAAAGCCAGGTTGCAGGTTGGCATCATGACTTCCCCGGGGGCGTCTCACTTTACGAAGTTTCACATTTCTGGTGGTCAATTCAGTTGAGAGGGAAAATAAAAGTCAAACATGAAATGAGAGCCCCTGGAGGTGCCTGTGTGGAGGGAAAGGCTAGAGACAGATAGATCTTATACCTGCAGCACCGAGGGGACTGACATTGCTGAAAAAGGGCAAGGTTTTCAGGCAATAAAAGGAAGTACAGGGACAGAGGTGACACAGAGTCTGCACTTTTACTGATACGATAAAGACATCAAATGAGCAGGATATATATTCTGTTGAAAAACTGATTTTGAGACTTCTAACAAGAGAACTGACTAAGCCAGAACAAAGATTTCCTCAACATATTTTCAGCTCAGTAAAGTGCTACTAAACAGAATAAGTCATTTATATGTCAGGTCTAACATGTGCACATATGTTTTTTTATATAGCTTCTTCACTCATGATTTTTTATTTGCATCCCTCTGTTCTCTGTTTTTATTAATCTATATTCTTTGTCGATTTAAACTGTCACTTTTCTTTTGAGAAAAATAAGTATAAATTTCATTTACAGTATATCTTCTTTCTATCAGGAAACCTATGAGCTATGTATCAAACAGTAGCTTCATTCATCATAAGATATTTCTTTGTGTAAATGTGATATCAAACACTGAACTGGAATCTGTAATGCTGCTTCATGAGAAGCTGGAGACACAAAACTTCTGATAGACATAAATATGGTCACTGTAATGCTTCATTAGAAGGTGAGGAGTGATGAGAAGAATATTGAGGATACTAAAAAGACTTGACAGATGCAACCGACTACCAGGCAAAATGAAAATAAATATAAGATTGCACAAATTAAATAGTGCAGAAGGATAGTGAGATATAAAAACAACATGTCCAAGTGTAAATACAAACTTGAGCTTTAATGCCTTCTCAAAATTGCCAAGAAAAACAAGTCATTCAGAAAATTCAATACTTTAAAAGTCTACTAATGAGGACAAGCACAAAAATAATTATTTTACGATCCAGGGATTTCTATCTCCATGTTTCTATTGTAATCTATAGACCTTGAGACTTTTATGTGTGTATTTTTATCGGTGAATGACGATATAATTGTCAATATTTGTGTATGAAGAGGCTGTTTTCTATGTTGAATTAATTTAATCTAATAACTGAAACCTTGCTTTCTAAATGAACTCAATGCTTACACTGTGTGTACGATGAGTTCACTGCTTTCTATTGAATCTCTTCTCTCTGCTAATATAAATGCTGTTCTGACTGAACTTTAATACTTCAGTTGTCTTTCACAACCACTGTACTAATTACACTCATGATCGTACGTGTGGTAAACTGAGACGACAAAATTTAGCATACAGTTACATATGTAGAGTTGCTACAATTAGACAATTAATCAATATGTCAAATAATCGTTTTAGTCGTTTTTTTAGGCAAAGATACCAAATATTTGCTGGCTGCAGCTTTTCAAATGTGAGGATTGTGAGGACGTGATGGGTTTGTGTTCACTGGTCAGACAAAACAAGACATTTGAAGATTTTACATTGGGCAGTTGGAAATTATAATAGATGTTTTTCACACATTTCATGGACAAAACAATCAACCATAACAAATAAAGTAATCTACAGATTAATCAAAACTACTAATAATCATTAGGTGCAGCCCTGAACATGATCATTATATGGGGGCTAAATAACAAATTCTGTTATATATTTCATCCTTGATGAAAAATTAGAGGTTTTACCAACTGAATCACTAAAATACAAAAAATAAAAAAACAAAATAAAATAAAGAACCTTTTGACATAACTGCACATTTCAGCCTGGTTTCTCTCTGTGCTCTCTCAACATAAAAACTGCCCATTTACACTGCTTCAACCAATGTACATTATCACCCTAACCTCCCACACCCAGGGCAGTAAAGTAATTGTGTTGCCATGGAAACAGAGGAGAGGGCCTAAATTCCGAGCTGCCGGGAATCCATCCCAACTCGTTAGAGGAGGCTGCTGCTGCCACGTGGTACGAGATGAACGCTGAAGTCATAAATTAACCCAATCTTCTCTTTCATAATCCAACACATCTAATGCACGAGCCGTCGACTGTATGTTCACAACTGGCACGACAGGGTTTCCGTCACAGTGCACAAACCACAGCCAAGAATTAAGATGAAAAATGTTTTAAAAATACCACTGTTACAGAAAGTAGAGAATTTTTAATGCCATTTAGCTTAATTTAACTCAAGACTACAAGGTGTTGTGATTGCTTTTAAGTGTGATAAATTATTCAGAGCAAAACATTTCAGCACTGAGACTAGAAATGGAGCTGGGACCAACACAGAGACGGAAGTGAAAGCAAAGCTAAAATTACATCAAAACACCAGAGCTACTAAAGGTCACTGAGGAAACACTGTCAGTCGCTGAGGCTGAAAATGACTACCAAGTGTTTAATAAGAGAATTACATGTTACCATGACTAAAAATAAAGCTTTTCTGACACAAGCACCTAGAACAGAGTTAGTGGAAACATCGGTTTCCCACAGGAGAGAAACACAGAGCTACAGTATGTGCCACTCAGAGCACTGACGTGTCAGCTGGTCTGATTTGATCAATAAAATTAATTCTGCTCCTCTGTGAAGTAAACATTGCAGGGCTAGTACAGTGCTTAAAGTTACTTATTCAGTGACAGTTACCAAGGTGGTGTTCAGCAAAAATGACTATATATATACTGTAAACAAACACGTAAACAAAGAGCATGAAGGCAGGAACAATAGGTCATCTTTCACCATCTGAAGCACATTAAATCAATACTATAGGGTAGGGATCGGGTGGGGCTGAGCTTGTGGTCATGTGAGCGAAACAACATCAATACTACTACTTTTCTTCAATCGATATATCATTCATCATTCACTTCTCTTTTAATTTTCAATCCTTCCGTCACTCTTTGTTGTTCTTTCTTTACTCATCCTATCTGCTCGTGCCCTCTAGTAATTCCTCCGTGCCTCCTCTCTGCCCTCCTCCATCCTGCTCTTCTTCTGTCCCCCATTTGAGAAATGCTGACCTGCAGACTCCCTAATGCGACCAATCAATATCACACAGAGGACAGCAGACCGCCGGACATACTAATATGAAGACACACTTCCTGCAATGTATGCAGCCAGGCATCCCTTCAGCCACTTCTCCAAAGATCTCACACAAACAGCACGTACATACGCACCCTGCAAACCAAGAGTGATTGATTCATTTAATTTAATTTCATGTGAACTGTTCCATATGACCCCTGTGTTAAATAAGGCCTTCTCACTTACAGGCTGCTGCTGTGGATGTCATAGATCATTGCTTCATCTATCTATAGAACGCACATTGATCCTGCCTGCCCTTCCTCTCTGACATTACAGATGCATAGTGCCGGGGGATGAGCTAACATGAGGGGCAGGGAGCATGTCATTATGCAGAGGTTCCTGTGTATCTAAAAAGCTAATGAATCACTCCGATCAAAATCAAAGCCACAGGGAACCTGTAAGCTATAGCCTATAGATTTGCAGCTGATTAATGGCGAATGCAATTAACGAGTGGCTTCATCAGCCGTCCCACATACCAGGCGTGAAGCCACCGCCTGCAGAAGTGATCAAACACCATGAGCTGAAAAAGTAACATACACTGACACAGGGGAATGTCAACAGGAATGTAAACCATGGCCTTTATTTTTCCTTGCTATTCCTATACTTTTATGCAACTTTGTAATTTTGTATTTCTTTTGTATATGTTACTTTTACTATTATTATCGTCATCATTATTATAGCAGTAGTACTAGTAAGTGGTGGAATAAATATTAAGCTTTTTCATTCAAAGAAAAGACACAAAATCACAATGCAGAATGACTTCAAAGTGCAAAAAAAGTATAAAAAGTTAAAGTACTACTTATCTTGCAGAATGGATCTTGTCAGTTTTATGATATTATATACTATATGGATTTTTCTTACTGATTCATTCATGCATGAGCAGCAGTTTAATGTGGTACCTGTTGAAAATTTAACTAAATTATACACTGTTGGGTGGTTAAATCTGTCACGTGTAATATGTGTAATATTTGTGTAATGTGTGTAATATTTTATAAACTCAGTGTAATATTTTATAATGTGTAATATTTTATAAACTCAGCACGTTTTGTAAAATCTTAATCAGCAAAGTAACAGCTGTCAGATAAATACACACAGGGATATGTAGTGGAGTAGAGGTATAAAGCAGCATGAAAATGGAAAATCTCAAGTATAGTACCTGAATAAATGTTCTTTTCTTTTTGTTATTTTCCACCACTGGTCATTATAGTAATGGTAGTACCAGTAGTTGTAGTAGTACTGGGTAAAATAAGAAAATGTATTGTTGATGTTTGTTGATAGCACAACAGGAAATCTGACAGCATTTTGTTTTTCAGCAAAACCATAACTGAAAGCACAGGGGAACTGACATGATTATTAAATCAACATTAAAAACATAAATACAGTATCATATACAACATGCCTGTCATTGAATTTATGTTCAGTCAATAGTAAATATATTAGTGCTGCCCCTAGAGGACAGTAAAGACAAAATCTCGGTCAGATGTTGCCTGCTGGCTTTATGTATAGTTTTCTCTTTATTGCATCATATATCTACCAAAATTATATCCAGAGCCTCACTGTGTGTGTGTGTGTGTGTGTGTGTGTGTGTGTGTGTGTGTGTGTGTGTGTGTGTGTGTGTGAATGCACTAATAACAACCTGCAGCCAAGACACCTGACTGCTTTAATACTTCAGCCTCATAAGCAACACACAGATGCATGCATATTCGTGCTCACTTCCTGATGGAATAATATGAATTAAATGACATTATACAGACTAACATACATGCCTTATTACCTCCTAAACAAGTAACAGATGGACTGATACATCTTACAAACTCAGTAGTGCTTGGCTGATGTCTGGTGTTCATTTCCAACACTGATCGTAAGCATGATGAACCCAGAGGCTTAACGCCGTTGCTACTGTAGGTTTAATAATTTGTTCAGAAATAATCACTGCTGCTGTAATGCCACATCCGGTCCAGACACACACGCACACGTAAGCATCGAAGACAATTTCCACTGGCCTGTTTCAACTCAGGTAAGATAAACGACTTGTATATGGAATAGAATTTTGTCCCGTTGTGCCTCGAGAACAAGGGATGAAGAGAGTGAGTTATAAGGTGTCTGCGGAGCTTCCTGTCTATCCAGGGAAAATATATTCATCTAATAGGAACATCCTGCACCCTGCTGTCAAACCATTCTCTCATCCCTCACATGGCCCATCCATGTCATAACCGCCGCTCCTCCCTCACATTTATCACTCTGTTTTGTAATCTCTCTTTTCCACTCTCTCTGTCAGCCACTGTTTGAGTGTTTGCCATCTCTAGTTTAGACCCAGCAGAGAACCAAGAGGTCTGCCTCACCACCAAGTATGTGATGAAGTATGCTCAGTGTCCACAGGCACGGGCTTTGAAACAGATTATTCCACATTTTACATTTTACAAGAAGGTTCCATAGACAGAAATCATTGAAATGGACAGCTGCTGTTCAATGAAATCTAACTACTTGCTTTCTTGGATTTTTCACCTTTGTTTAATCATCAAGAAAGTTTCCATGCCTACTTTCATTCAAATGAATAAGGAACATCACCACACATTTATTTTCAGTGGACATTCACCTGTAGAAGTCTCAGAGCTGCTAACGTTACCAGTTAAATAGTATAGACTTTATAGAGGTTCTTTATTCTTTTGATGTACGGTGCTTTTTATTCTGAATTCAACCAGTTAACAAGACATCCAGTTGCGGTCACATAAAGAAAAAACATCGTAGGCTATCTGCAATAGTGGTTATCCTGTTTTTGTGTTTTTATCTCTGCTGAGGAGCCAAACAGGACTCGAAATATTTTTTTCTTTACCCTTTCATCTTTTTTTCACTGGCCTAATTTTCCCATCTTTCAAGGTCTTCTAGTGTACACATGCCTATGCTGGAGTATATGTGTTGGGAATAATATATAATGTACTGTGTTGTATGTAGGAGCAGTGGACTTATGTTTATGCATACATATACACTGGCTTTCTGTTGTGCATGTACACATCAGTACATTTAGGTATGCCTGCATGTGTGCAAGCAAAAATGCTTACATCTGGTCATTTCATTTGCAGACACTGTAAAAACATACTAAATACATAATATGTGTGTATGAGTACATATGAGAAATACTATTGGTGCTTTGGTGCGTGCTCATCTGTAGCCATATATGAGTCTGTTTGCAGATAAATCTGTAGATACTCGGAGATGCACAGATCTATATATTAAATTCATTTTCATCATATTTTGGCCCATCAATGATGGGTTCAGAGGGAGGATTTTGAAGATTGGATCGGGGGATGGGATGAGTTGGGGAATGAGTAATGATGTCACACAGTCCTTCATCATGCTTATGTTGTATAATCAAGTGAAATGTATATGCATCCACCAAAAATAATGGGCAAAAAAAACAGAACCAAAGAGGAACGCATTTAGATAAAGATACTCTCTTTGCTTTGACAGGTAACTTCCATTTACACCACACAGTACTAATATGAGAAGGATACCAAATTAGCATACAAGATGTGTGATCACTGAAATGCCTGAAAAGTAAAATAAGAAACTGGGCTCTGGGCTCACCAGGAAAACAACAGCATCAGCAGTTTGTTGAAATGCTTTAAAGGATCTATGTTTATGTTTCCTGACAGGGAATTGTCGTACGAGACAGATCTGTAGAGATACAAAGCTGCAAAGGGCGGTTGACCTCCACACACACCTCCCTCGCCCGGGTTGTTAAATCAAGAGGGGGAGGATAAGGGTAAATTCAAAAATGTTTTTATTTTATTAAAATAAACAATTGGATATGATTGGATTCATTAATGTAGCCGTCCCTGAGTATAGGATGAGTCATCAAAAGTATTTTTCCCCTTTTTACGCGAAGAGAACAGAGGGGGATTTTGATATAAAAATATTCAAAAATTATTTTGACCCACATTAATGCCATGTTCACATGACAAGGGATCACTGGTAAAGATGGGAAAGATTCCTGACTTGTGAACAATTAGGCCATCTGACAAAGACTGCTGTGTGATCACAAAGGCGGTTGAGTGAGAGTTAAAAGTACTGTGCAATGACAGCATAGCAATGGTCTTTGGCTGATGTGAGGCATTAATATTAGCAAGCACCGCGCCGGATATATCAGAGCTTTAAGAATCATAGTTTCCCAGCTGTAATTACAATTTGGAAGTTGACGTGAATTTACAATTCAGAAACTCATAATTACGATAACGCTGACATGTTGTGTGTGCAGCATAAGCATGTAACTAACTAATAAACAAATAATTAACACAGAGACAAAGGACTGGAACTTGCAAAATGTATAATTACTTTTACCGTGTCTCTAGCAAATGAGTTTTAGTTGCCTGAGCTTAACCAAACCTGAAATCTTTAGGTGGCGGATCAGAAAAAGCAAGTCTTTGGAAGATACAAACAACTAACATATTAACCTTTTTTCTGTTTTTTTTTGTCATTCACTTGTGATGATCCTCGGGTCCATTAGTTGAGAAATTCTAAGTGACCAGGTCTATGACAAACTTTCAACCCCAAAAGAATACAATTAAATTCAGACATTTACTAACCCTACCCCTCATTTGAAACTGGTTTGTGTATTCTTGTCGTCTCATTTGGAAAGACTAAGTGGAAAATAAAGGCCACGGCACAGCGAGGTCAATCGGGAGTCAAACCAGAGCCCAGCGATCAGAGACAGAGCTGTGCCACATGGATCTCACCAAAGCAGTGTGTACTTTCAGTTCAAGGACAAGGACGTATCAGGTCACATTTCACACTTTACAGCAACACACATGCACACACACACATCTATCTATCCTCTGACATTGTTGTAAAGAATCAATCATTTGCTCCACAGTGAAGTGCACATTGGCAGCTGCTTTGCATTAGAAGACAAATAGAGGAGAGGAGCTATCGGTCTGTATTGAATAAATAACAGCTAAAATCCCAGGTGAGTTCACCCAGTTAAACCACAGACTTTTTCAGATTCTCTTCTCTACAGCCTTCACAGCGCCATTTTTATCACACAAAAATAGCTGCAAGTGAAAGAAAGAAAACACTGCATTATGAAGTAGATCATTTCTTCCATCTATTATTGATGCTTGAGACTTACACTCGTGGACATCTTGTGATGGTCCACAGCAAGGCAAGAGAATGGAAGCTAACGTATTTGTGTGACATGCTCCGAGCTGCCAATACTGTTGCTTGGAGCGAGAGCTCTTTTTTTTAGTCTGCATCTTATATATTCTTGATGGAAAAGGAGCGAAGAATGCTTCAGAGTCACACACAAACTTTGACTTTGGATGAATATTGCAGAGGATAAAACATGGCGTATATGGACTGAGGTCTATTGGTGGTATGTAATGTTTCAGTTGAGAGGACACAGGAAGTTTACTTCCAAAGGAAAATCACAGGTTCTCTTGAGACTGTGTTTGAAGACTATGATTGCTGATGGATGGTCTTTAAAGATAAAACTGTGAAGCATCACCATGACTTCCTTTCCAACTCTGGTGTGTCAGTGATGCCTTTCTGATGTGTTCAGATCAGAGGCAGGAAACATAAGGCTTGCATCAGAGCAAATAGAAGCTAAAGAGGCTGTGAGATAGATGTTGTTGATCGTAAAGTCTGAAATGCAAAAATCACATCTTAGAAGCTCTGAAGTCAGAGGTTATCCTGTCAGCCTGTCAACCTGTGAAGTTAACATTAGCCAAAGCAGCTACAGTGCAGAGCTGTCAACAATATCAGTCGGACTTCCACACATTATTTGACTTAACAGCAGTTTATCATTATTACCATAACTGATTAACTATGTAGCTGTTATCAATAATACAGCATCGCATATTTATCATGATCATACTTGAGTATTGCTGAGTAATGTCACGTAAAGTGTACCACTAATATAGGTTAATGAATGCGAGCTACACTGATATATTTTACTTAAAAAACAAACAAACAAACAAACTCTGACTAATCAATTTGAAAAAAACCCCAAGAGGACAACCTCAACAACACACAACTGGATTATTTATACCTGATTCCAAATATGTAGAACCTATCTAAGTTAGTTTAAAGTATATGCCTTATACACAAACATCTTGTTAAAAGCCCATGAAAACTTGTTTTTCAGTAACATGAAGTTAAAGTCTGGAAAAAAAAAATCATTAGGGATTCAGAGCTATGTGGGTGTGGACTGATCAGATTGGACCATAAACAAACATAAACAAACAACCCCACCACTGTCATAATATATTTATATAAAAAAAAATATAGATGAAAAATTCATGATTGGTGCATGGAAATAAGTGACAAACCAGAGAGAGGAGCACAGACAGAAGAGTGCAAATAGAAATCTCTATTTCATCGTATAAAATAACCAAAATTGTTCTAACTTTGGCTGAATACTGTGTTCATGTAGGACCCCATCACTTACTACAGAAAAAGCTGATTGAGGAAATATGTACTCAGGATATTTAATATTACAGTGTGTAGACCACTATACAACTACAGGCTTGGAATTTATTATACACACAATAAACACAAGTGAAACCACATTATTAGCTCAGCCCTATTTTTACCCCAGTGACAGTGCTACATTAGTTGAACAGCATATCTATCCCTCGACCCAAAGAGTTCCATGACAGCGACAAGTTTCTGTTGTCGACGATGACATAACACCAAAGCCACATCTAACTTTCATTCACCATCTGCCTCTCCAGCTCCACTACAACTCACAACTGCTCTTACTTCAATCTGAAAAGGCAAGAAAAGAAGCAAACAAACTCTGATTCAGGCCAGACGTCTCACTGCCAAGTATTATGCAGCAGAGCACTCCAAGGTTGTTTTAAAAATCTATGAGATATTTTCGCCCCTGCCTCAAAATTAGAAACTGACAGGAAACTTCATGCCAGCAGTCAATCAAACTGACAAACTCAGTCAAACAGACGCTGTGTGTGTGTGTGTGTGTGTGTGTGTGTTGCATCAGTCAGATTTGCGAGGCTGTGCCGAGCCTGTCCCTGGCTGTCACCCTCACCCTGCAACTTCCGCTGTCCACCTTCAACCCTCCCTCACATCAATAATGGATTAACTTGTCTGAACTGCAAATGCTGCCCCTTTTAAACATAATCATAACGAGTCCCTCTCCTGGTCTGACGACAGGCTGGCTTCTGTACAGGGGAAGAATAATGACTCCTTACACAGACACACCAGGCAGCTCCCAATTAAGGCCAGCTAAAATACTGAACACCTGACAAGCACACACACACGCGAACACACACACACACACACACACACTGCAGACTGTTAACATGGAGAGGAAGGATGGGGGTGGATGAGGAAACATCACACTGTGAACATTTATTAAAGGAGACATCTACAGAGGGTCAAGACATAAAGAAAGTAGCGGGGGGGGGGGGGGGGGGGGTATTCAGTGGTGATCTGCAGGACAGAGATTTATCTGTATCTGAGTGTCCATCGCGGCCCCATGCCACAAAAAGAAAAAAAAAACGGCGTGCATTAGTAGCAGGTTGGCATGCTTTTACATCATAAACCGTTGGTTGCTTTCCCAAAAGCCACATCACTCATAAACACACACACATAGGTACACACCCAAGTACACACAAGTACACACACACACACACACACACACACACACACACACACACACACACACACACACACACACACACACACACACACACACACACACACACACACAAACACACAAACACACAAACACACACAAACACAAGTATGTATGAGTTGACCGGTGGAGAGAGTGGGCCAAACGCAGTTCTCAGCTCAATGGACAATCCCAGAGTTAGTAAGGGTTTTTAGGTCCAAGCAGCTTACCCAATCATTTATCAGATTAATACTTTTCATGAGAATAAACCAGTCATAGAGAGAGACATATGGAATGTGTTAAAATGTGCTCATCCGAAAACCAAAGAAATATTGCATAACCAAAGGTCATCCTGTGTGTGTATGTTTGTGTGTGTGTGTGTGTGTGTGTGTGTGTGTATTAGCACTGTAGCTTGTGTAAATGTTAAATCTGAATGAAACCATTAGGATAAAAAAATGTATTTGGACTTCTTGGCCATTTATTCTCCCTTGAAATCACAGTAACTGTAATTGTGTAAATGTAATCACAGCTTATATTTAATGCAGGACTATAAAATAGTATTTCTGCAGGAATACAAAAAACAGGACTAGGTCAAAACCTAGTATATGGCTGGACTGCATCGTAGACTATTTGGATTCTGCCTAGTGTCAGCTGGTTTCAGCCCTTTATCTATTAACTTCTCTCTATTCTCAGTGTTCACATATACAGTGTTTTAATACAGCCGAATTCCCAATAAAACTGTTCTCATTTACATGTTTTTTTCTGTTTCTGTTGTCAGACAATGGTCCTGTAAATCAAAAATTGTGTTCCCTCAACATGGAGGATGATGCTTTTGCTGTCACACTTGGCAGTAAGCTGAATATCTTTGGGTTTTGAACTGTTGGTGGAATAAAACAAGACATTTAAAGAAGTCACCTTGGAGTTTGGGAAATTGTAACATGCATTTTTCACTAATTTCAGATGTTTTATAGACAAAACAATTGATCGGTTAATCAGAGTAATCGACAAATTAAGTGATAATAAAAATAGTCGTCAGTTGCAGCCTTAGTATCTAGCACTCAGTTCTCCTCCTTTGCGTGTTCATGTAAAGTCGTTAGTGAGTCTTACATTGGAGTCGAGCAGATCAATGCTGTCTAGGCTCTTGCTGCGGTGAATGCGGCCTTTGATGCGACGCAGAGAGGGTTTACCCTGGCTCATGGGCAACGAGAGGGTGGAGGTGGCAGGCATTGCCATAGCACCAGCGCCACCAGTAGCACCTATAGGCCCATCTGAACACCCGGGAGCACCTGAGGGGGATGTCTCTCCATCTGGCGGGGTCACCCTACAACAGAAAGACAAAGAAACAAAGGCAACATCAACATGAATTCAGGCACAAAATTTGACATCAACAAATCACAATGATACTTTATTGCTCAACATTTATTCGCTTTTCATACTTTGCCACACCTATACTTTTCCTGCTTGAAGTCATACTCATGGACTCTTGTAAAAACCCTGCAAGAAATCTAGTTACCCATTTCCAGTGACAGAAAATCAGGGATCTTCATAGCAATGTAGCTGTTTACTAGGTTTCTCCTAATCCCTTACCCAATCCCTTACTGCAATCACATTACTGCGGAGAGCTGACGATAATCAGGGTACTTAAAGCTGCACTAATCAATATGTTTGTATGAACAGTTGGTCTGTTTTCAGTTCAGTCTTGCTGCTCATCACTGTCATTTTCAACAAAAAAAGCTCTGGTAAAGCCAATGTCCTCTTCCTGCTCAGCCATAAACAGCAGTGGCTGGTGAACATAGTGGAGCATTTAGCAGCTAAAGAACCACATATTTTTCTCAGGAGTTGGTGGCGACCAAAATGGAGCTGAAAGCTCAGAGGGTTAGGAACTCACTTCAAAGCAATGTTCATGGCGATGTGTGTCTGATGCATGTGTTAATAACTAACACATTGGGCATGTCAGTTTTATAAGGGGATAATATGTTGTCTTTACTCCTTGTCGAGCTGCCCACACAGTGGCCCAATCAAAAACAAAGAAAATCAGTTAATGCATGTTTAAGCGTATGTATATATAATGTGTGTTACATGAATGCTCCTGTTACATTTCATTTAAAGTTTTACGTTTATGTTTTATGTTGAGTCAGTTTCACAGTAACGACACAGCTGATTGTTTCACGGCCTTAATTGATAGTGCAAATATATCTGAGACTTTCTGGTATGTTTTAAATTCTCAAATGTGTCTGATGTTGTACGGCTTGTGAGCTCGACAACGTGACATAACCATTTCCATTTTCCATTAAATACCACACGGTTCACAATGACCATGTTTTCTCAAAAGAGCAATCCACACTGCACACAGTGCACGAGACACTGCTGCATATCTGTGGAAAAACATAAAGATGCCTGGAGGATCAAAGTGACATAACTTTTCTCTTGCCATCTTTATTTTTTAAAGGACATACTCTCCTGTTGGCTGTAGTGGCATCCAAGCAAGTGTGAATAATTGGGCTGAATGTCAGTGGGTAGCCTGCAAATGGAGACTAGGTATGGAGCATCCACTTGTCTTCTATTATTAAGCCACAATGAAGCTGTTTTGCTTCTAACATGCCTGGATGAAAACAGAAGGGATTTCCAAAGTAATTTAAGGGAAAATTTTCGACTATCGACCCATTTCAAAGTTGCTCAAAAGAGGAAATGTTTATAATCCTACATGGATGTGGTTAAAAGACTGTTGGTTAGCTAGCAGACTTACTGTATGTTGAATTTACACAAAATCATCTTCTCCAAAAACGTCAATGTAGCCAGTAAGAGCTGAATCGATTAATCGAATAGTTGATCAACAGAAACAAAGGTAATCAATTAACCTTTTGGGTCTCTTTTCAAGCAAAACATCCAAACATTTGGAGGTGTTAACCTCATAAATGTGAGTACTTTATGCTTTTCTCTGTTTTTACATTATTAAAAATCAAATGTATCTAGGGTTTTCAGTGTTGGCTGGATGAAACAAGTCATTTTAACGTCTCTCATTGGTTGCTGGGAAATTGTGACAGGTATTCATGATATTTAATAAAGAAAATGATTGGTTGGTCAATCAAGAAAATAATACAGATGCAGATTAATAATTGATGAAGATAATCATTGGCTGCAGCCTTATAACCACCTCAGCTCTGCAGTGCCTTCCTACATCATAGCATAAGCCTTTGAAAGAGAAGATGGACTATTTGCTGTACTTGAGATGTGTCATAATGACAAGTCATCAGTCAGTTCAAAGCCTTGTACAAAAGTATTAGATGGTGTTAGTTGACGACACTTGACAGTCTTCAGGAAAAAGGATGAACCTACGGACAGCCTGTCAGTCACTGTGGCCACAGAGAAGGCTGGAACACATTCACACGTTTTGAGTCACTGAAAGATGATCAAGTTTTTTCATAAAAATAGTTTTATTACAGTCACCAAAAAGCTGGAAATCATTCAACATGTGACTGTTACAAAAAGAAACAGAAGAAGGCAGCACCATCATACTCATACGATTTATAGTTGCTCTGTACTATCAATCCCATAAAGAGCATTATTTTAGGGTAATCATTTGCACGCCATTTACACACATAACTGAATGTAACAACACATATACCAGGCGAAGTTGTATTGAAATTAGTTCTTTATTTTATTTACTTCAAGGCAGATTTTTTCCCTGTTTCCACCATTGATAAAACAGGTTCAGCCACTCACAAACAACAGCAACATGGCGACGTAACAAAGATGACAGATCACCTTACTGTTTATCTCTGGCAGTGGCCAGTGCTCCTTGATAAAGCCACTCAGACCCAGTTAGCAGTAAAATGAGAACACATGTTGTGAATGGAGCCCATGAAGGGGGACAGGTGCTGGCTCTGGGTAGGGATTAGTCTCTCCCCTGTCCACAGACACATCAACTTGCCATAATAGAATAAGAATACAAATTAAAATATATTCATCATCATCATCATCTGGTCATTTTTTTTGTGACATGCTGTATGTTAAAAGGTGTTAATGTTGTTTTATGTGCTTCCAAAAAAAGGCTCTTATGAAGCAATAACCTGTTTAGTGCAGAGTGCTTCAGTGACATTGCTGCAATACAATAATGCTGACTACCTGTAGCTGATCACTTACTCCAACATTGTCACAGCATGTATTGTAAGCACTTTCCACTTGCATTTAGACCTAAAGCTCTGTCAATACATGTTGCCTTTGCTTTTATGTCCAGTGCAGGGTATGGATTTCAAAATGTGTCTATTGATAGAAGGTTCAATAAAGGCAGTGGAGACAGTGTTTCCATCACAACCTCACATTGTAGTAACTAATTCAAAACAAGACAGAAACCTGAAGGCAAACCTGTATATTCAACTTTACTGAAAGTGACTGTTTTTCACATTTTCCAAATCCCTTTTTTGCAGCTGCAACTGTTTTGATGTGAAAAAGCAAGAAAACTCGAAGCAGTTCGACAGCAGCTCAGTGTGTCTTGTATGAGAGCTGCACAGTGTCTCACCAGAATACTTCTCACTTACAAAGAATGGAGACCTGTTTTGTATCTGCTTTGATTCATACCAAACAGTTTGATTCAAAATAAACACATGTTTGCTGATTTACTACCTTGTTGGCCCCGTGGAAAAATTCAGAGCCAAAAAAAGCAGTAGGCACTGCTGTTATACCCCTACTCCCCTTATAGAAGAAGAAAAGTACCATGACAGACCATGCTAACTTCCAGACGTGGAATTACTCTTACTTTCCTTAGATGCTAATTAAACAGAACTGAGTGTTTTTTATGTGTGTTAAAGAACTATGAAAATCCAAAAACATACATTTTACTCGGAGCAACATGTACTCGGTTGCTGTAGATAAAATTATTATAAAAAGGTAATATACATTAATATCCATCCATGTGGATCACAAATGTCTTCAATACACACGTGCGCGCACACACACACGTGCGCTCACACAACATACACACCAATATGGATTCATCCTTTATATCCTCATATCAAGTACAAGAGTAATATTACTCAATATGTAATTAGTCCCTTCCAGTCCCTGTCCTCTACTGTGACCTGTACACAGTGCATTTGTGTATTTACTATACACATTTAATCTAGAGGAGCCCTGTCACTGTAATCCCAGTGTTGTTTTTACACAGGGACTCCATTCACACATCCAGAAACAGCTTATAGAGCTCTGTGGGTTTTAAAATCACTGTTTCTAAAAATGAGGAGTGCAGACATGGACTGTATCTGTATGACTTAAGGAGGGCACTAAAAGATGATATCACTGAAGAGAAACATAGAAATAATGGATTATTTGGCTCCAGGATTTTATACATCGCTGCTTCCATGACGCTGTGTTTTATAATAAGTAATGACTGCATCTTGTAATAACACCTTTTGTTTTGTTTTGTTTTTTGTAAAACAGTGGAATATTGTGCAATTCTCCCATACATTTGTCTGAAAACTAATACTGATACTGTCTGATAAATGTGCCTTCATTGGGATCAAAGCTAAGATTCAGTAGTGATTCAGAACTGCTAAGGAAAATCCTTGAACAAAGTTTGCAAAAAAACATGTGTATTTGTCTATAGTTTGAAATTTGAGTAATTTCTTGAAAAAAAAAATGTATGACCCAGTTCAGACTAAAGGACTTTGGCTAGAATAAACTGATTTAGCTTTGCACTCAACATTGCCAGACTCATGGTACAGTTTAACACATCAGTGATCAAAATCGATGCAGCACAACCAGAAATATTGTGTTTTTTATTCCATGTTTTCTTCTTCCTTGTAAAAACCTGGCACAACCTACGTTACCCACAATGCAATTCGAGCCCTGATATTATTTTTAAGCCTTTCTAACTGCACACACCCAGATTTTTTTCACTTTCAAATTTGTGGTCTTCATACCCAACTGATACCGACTCAAGTGATGTCACAAAAGGCTTTTTCTTCATATGCAGTAGTGCTCCCCAAGACCTGTGAACAGACTCTGTACCCTGTTGAGATATATGATATTTTTTTTTAATCCTTTTTCTTTCTCTGTATTTTACAGTTCATACACTATAATCAACATAGACTTACATCAAAGATGATATGAGCCACCTACATGTGAAAAAAGGACAGAAGCTGAGTGTTCTGATGATCTACAGTCTGATCCAGACAGGCAGTATAAACATCAGGGTACAAATATTAAAACTATACAGAAAACCAGAGCGAGCAGAAGTATGACTGCTCACTCGCTGCGACCAATGAATGATTTATCATCAGTGATGCTGCAGGATTTTAGGGAGATATATTGAGCCACGCAGGCCAGTGGATTAGACAGAATATGGCTGACAGAAGTTTGTTTCACTTTTCACTGCCTCTGGAGAAATATGGCAAAACTCACAAACAGGCTGGAGCGCACTCACAAGGCGTACCCAAAGTGACCCCTTCAGTACAAACAACAGACAATGCCAGCATCTTATAGCACAAAAATAAAAAAAATAGCAAGAAACATTAGGCACTCACTGCAGAGAGAGGTGAAGTTTATGAATATTACATGAGACTTCAGCCCAAAATAGAGAATCTCCCTCCTGCCCTGGATTTAAGAGGTCATTGGCAAAGCTTTACAGATTACCTCATCCCAGAATCCCAGCAATGTGTAAATGTTGTAGCCTAATTTTAGAAAAATCATTAGTTGATGTTTTGGTTTATCTATCGGCAGAATAGTATGTCCCTCAATTATAATATGGTTATGTATTAAACATAATTACATTACGGTAGATAAAATGATAAAATGATTTAAAAAATATTGAAAAAAAGGAATTTGTCGCAGAACACCATTTCAAGATTATGAAAGTTAATTTTTGACCTGAAACAGCAGCTGACAAAACAATTTCAATACAGCATTAAGTAGCTGTTCTGGAGCTTTCAGTCATATTGCATGAACTTCAATAGCAGTTGGAGTTTGCCAAGTTATCAGAGAAGTGTAGATTTTTACATTTCCATTTTTTGTCTGAGAACTAAAAGTTAAAAGGACCTAAAAGCTGAGATTCAAATGATGATGATGATCATGTGATACGGTCATAGGACACAGCGGAGTAGATCAACGCACAGACATAACGAACACGTCACTTAGTTTGCTGTCTTGCTGCTTTTCGTTGTTGTGAACAGAACTTTCGACCCAAACAGGGAAGTGAAGAGAAATAAAAAAGATTTTGAGTGAATAAATAATTGTGTAAATAATAATTAATGTTTTGTTTGTGTTGACAGTTTTGTTATTTTGTTTAGTTTTAACAACAAAATATATTTGTCATCCTACTGCCATCACTTATGGTATCTGAGAAAGAGCAAGAGAGAGAGAGAGACTGGCGAGCAAATCTCAACACTCTCTTTTCTGCTCTTTTTGTGAGCCTGTAGTCAACAGTTTAACTAGCTTGTTAAGGGTAGGGGTTGGGGGGGCTACCAGGCTACATCCTCCTGTCACCTCAGAGATATTATGTTATGACAGATCTTCAGATGAATAGCACTTTACAGAGCAATTGTTTCCACTTAGTGAGGACTACGGGGACAAAAGCAGGTGTGTCTCATCCCCATCCTGACACTTCTACCTAAGCACCAGGGCTCCCAATGTCACACACACACACACACACACACACACACACACACACACACACACACACACACACACACACATAAATAGAAACACACACACACACACATGCCAGAGATATGATCCCCCTCAGAAATTTCCAGTCCCATCCTCTTCTATGCAGGTGTCTCTTACAACTAGAAAAGATTTTCATCGTATGCTTTATCTTCATCTGCTTTTTATATCATGTCCAATAACAATGGACTGTGCTCTGACCAAAAGAGTCCTGATGAGATGCCTTTCCATCCTGGGATTCTCCTTTGTTCATATCTCCCAGCTCATTGGGCGACAGTGGTGCATCCAAAATAGCTCATCTGACTTTTCCTTTTTCCATTTATATTCCAACACCTTTTCAAAAAAGCTTTTACTAAGTCAGTGTGTTAGTCATTTATTTTACTATCCATATAAACTGACACACTTGCTGGGGCCTCAGTCACACAGGTGGGAAAAAGAAAAAGTAAGAACAAAAAGATGAAGAAGTAGGAACTAAAGGTGACAGGTGAACAAAGCACGAAGGTGCATGGTGCTGAGGGGCAGGTGGAAGAAAAGCGACCGAACAAAACAAGGAGAAAGACCATAATGCAAAGGGACAAAGGACAGAGGGACACTGTCAAGTGTATGGCTTAGAGGTCGCCCCGACTGCTTCGTAATGCTTGACTGTTCAGCCGGAAGTGATGGCAGCTGATGAACATGCATCATTCTGCTAAAGGGCTTCCCTCCTACTTCAGGGGACAAGTGGTGACAAGAGGTGCATGACACATTCTGCTTGATCTAGATAACCTCACTGACCCCCCCTAACAGAAGAATGAAACTAATGACTAATATGCTGGCTGGCTAAAAACATCCTTGAAACAGTCCGAGGAGAAAGCAAAGAAAACAAGGAGACGCATTTCAAAGGCTGTTATTTAAGAGTTGGAGTCCGTAAGCCTTTTTTTAAAGCCACCTGGGCAGAAGAGGAGGGGAAAGAAAATCTGTGGCGGGATCAAGACTCTGATTAGGCCAGACAGACCTGACAGATGGACAGACCAGATTAGGCATATAGACATGCATCAAACAAGACGGGACAACGGTCATGCTGTCTGACCCCTGCAGAGAGGAGAGTAACAGGCAGGTCAACAAACGCCACTGCTCCCATACATGCATAACAGACATAAACACAAACACAGTCAACCTCAGAGCACATCAAACATTCATTGTACGAGCAAATCTGCTGTGAAGACAAGCTAGGCTAAAAGCAGAAGTGGAGAGTAGCTTGAGTTGCTGCCCTACCTACTGAATACTGTACCTGATGCCACCAAACATAAGCACGTTTTATATAGTTTGCTTGGGGATTTTTGCAAATAACCGCCCATTACCAAACACAGGAAGAGGTGTCAGCAGTAATGCACCTCAAGTTGACATGTGCTTCAATGCAAATGAAATAAGGAAACAAAAAACAATTCCCGTGTACACTTTGGCTGACAAGCAAAGATGTAGCTAGTTTTGAATAATAACCAATCAGACATGGGAGCTGTCAAAGGTCATTATGGTCCTTGTATAGCAAAAGTGACAGTTGTGTCCGTAGTCTTGGCAGGAGGTCTAGCACATTCCCGGTGGGTGTTGGCCTCCTGTTTGTGATTTTCATGGACAGGATTTCGAGGCACAGCCGGGAGGAGGAGTGTATCCAGTTCGGGGGCCTAAGAATCTCCTCAATGCAATTTGCAGATGATGTGGTTCTGTTGGCATCATCAAACCCTGACCTTCAACGTGCACTGCGGCGGTTTGCAGCCGAGTGTGAAGTGGCTTGGATGAGGGTCAGCACCTCCAAGTCTGAGGCCATGGTTTGCTGCCAGAAAACGATGGTTTGCTCTCTATGGGTTGGGACAGAGTTTCTGCCTCAAGTGAGGGAGTTTATGTATGTCGGGGTCTTGTTCATGAGTGAGGGTAGGATTGAGCGGGAAATTGCTAAGCCGGAAGGCAAAGCTCTCAATGTACCAGTTGATCTTCGTTCCGACACTCATGAAAGTCATGAACTTTGGGCAGTGATTGGAAGACCGATACAAGTGGCTGAATCCGCAGGGTGGCTGGTCTCAGACTTAGAGATACGGCAAGGAGCTCTGACATCCAGGGCCAGCTCGGACTAGACCTGATAGTCCTTCATGTTGAAAGCAGCCAGTCGGCCTCCTGCCTCCTGGGGACCTCCCGTTGAAGATCTTACAGGCATGTCCAACTGGTGGGAGGCCCTGGGGTAGACCCAGAACATGCAAGAGAGATTATATAGCTCATCTGGCCTGGAAGACCTAAAAACATTGTTGGGGATTGGGATATCAGACTATTTTGCCTGACCTACTGCTACTGTGCCTCGGCGAGAATGGGATGTTAAGAATACTCATGATTTTCCATGTTTAGGCAACATAAGTTACTGCAGCTCAATAACTACAAATTATATATGCTTGCATTGCTGCTGAGAATTTTTATAAGAATACGACAACCTTCCGGGGAACAACTCTCCTTACTTCAGGTCAGTGGGCTGTGAAAAGCAACTTGCAGAGGCATAAAACTTCCTTACTTGGAGCCACTACTGTATTGGGAATCCATAACAGTGGTCTACTTAAATTTGTTTTTATGTCATTATTATTGCCTCGTTGTGTGGCTGTGCTTTTTCAACATGAAACCACTATTTTTTTTTGGTTTATCTTGTTCAAAACATCCATGTTTACTTATTATTGTTTTTGGGGTTGGTTTTCCAACAACATGACAATGCTTTTGGTAACAAACTAACAAACAAAATCTTACATGGAAGATGGAAAACCAATCTAAAGTCATATCAAATAATGGTCAGCAACAATACATGATTTGGAGTCAATGGGCTTTTAGGTATTGTAACCTATGACAGTGTGGTAATGTTTTTGTAACATCAAGTATTTGATTGGTTATTCAGTTTCAATCTTATTGGGACAGAAGACATATCAACCTATTTCACAGACAGTATCTGGCACTTTTTAATTTTCAGACATCCTCTACTGCACTATACTGTAAGGCTTTAACATTGTAATAATATGAAGAAAAAAAAGCCTCAATTACGCAACAATAATGGTGACAAACAGATAAATCTCTGAAGCAGAGGAACAAAAGGAAAAAGAATAAACTGAGATTTCTGTGAGACAAAAGTGGACCCCCTCTGCTGTGTCCTTCTCTATTTCTGGGACGGCAGTGATGGATCCCATCTTGTCAGCCTCCTGTGAGGCATCGTGACAGTCGAGTCACCAGAGGCCGAGGACGTGAGACTCACAGATTCTAAAAGTCATTGCTGCTCCGCGTCTGACTCTGACCAGAGACGATGAGTCTCTGTTACCATCAGTGCCGCCAACAGGCTCTTTAAGCACCCATTACCAGGCCCATAGTTAGGCTCAACATTACATGAATCCAGAAATGCCCTGTGTTAGAACTGCTGTCAGACTCAAGGAGGATGCAGCTGGAGTTTTATATCACTGGTACAGTACGTCAGTATAGAGAATGCTAATACAGAACAAAACATCTTGAATAGAGCAACCGCTCTGACCAACCAACCAAATTGGTTTGATATTATCGGGGATCAAAATGCCTTGTCATTCAATACCAAATTTCAATAAATGAGTAAATCTCATCAGAATCAGTGAACCGAACATGCAGCAAGACCAAGATCTAATAATGCTGGTGATAGGCTGTTTATTTACACAAACATGTTTGAGTGTGTAAAGACACCTAGCTTAAAAGTAAAACTAAAGTAAGACTAAAATTTGTATCTTAATGTTTATTGTAATTATTTTTTTGTTAAAATAGATTTTATAAAATTGGTATAGAAAAAACTGTCGTTAAGAATATATATAATATCGGTACCGATATCGAACATTTTTGAATGATGTCGAGCCCTAGTGATGAATCTGATGCAGTGTGATTATATTCAATGAAATGTGCAGTTTACACGCAAAATGTTTCAGCTGTGTGTATTTGGCAATCTTTCTGTTACAGAGTACTGGACAGAAACTGTATTGATGCTGAACCAAATATAAATATGTCTCTGGAAAAACATCAGTCGTGCTAGCTCTTTTGCAACATCACGCACCAGAGTCTGTCTACTGACTTACTGTACAACATTTTGTAATAAAGTCTGAGCAATACTGACACACTGCCTACACATATGTCTGCCTCCGTCAAAAATAACACGTAAAATACTGTTTTCTTAGTCTGGTAGAGTTTTATAGGCTATGAAATTTCCATATAAGTTGTTTTAGCATAAAACTGCAGACATTCAACAAAGCAAATACTGTGGGAAAAGTAATTTTTTTCACCCCAGTTATCAGTATTTAAATCGGACCCGAAAAGTCATCATGAAAGGCCCTAACCCACAGACAAACAAACACACAGGCACACTCACACTGGCACAGACACCCACACACCACACACCAACAAACACATAAACATACACCACAGGATGCTCAGAGAGCGGGTGGGGGTAAGGGGTGAGCCACGAGTCAATAAACCCTGTGTAATCTGTTCCCTTTAGTGGCATAAACCATCTGAGAGGAGATTACAACCGTTCTGCCAAAGTAAGAACATGCGAGTTCCTAATGGACAGAAACACTGACTACAAACACACACATACACACACACGTGTGCAACTTTGCATGTACTCTAAACAGAACTGTGGAGAGTAAGAGTAGTGTGTTCCAAGACTCTAACAAAGTCATGACTCATGTTTTTAAGATCAGACTTCATGACTTTAATACAAAAAGGCTTTTCTGACTTAAGGGAGAGAGAGACAGAGATACTGAGGAGAAAAAAAGAGGGAGTTTTTCTACATGTTTTTCAGAAAAGTACTGATTATCATGACAGGCCCACCCTGGACTTGGGCTCCTGCTGAGGTAACTAATGTGCAGCATTGTCAGTTTGTGTGAGATTACGCATCATGGCCTCCACGAGTGGAACTGGAAGAGTGGAGGGGGTCGGGTAGGAGTTGATGAATGTGTGTGTGTGTGTGTGTGTGTGTGTGTGTGTGTGTGTATGTGTGTGTGTGTGTCGTGTGTGTTTGTGTGGGTTCCTCTGAAGAGCTGGGAGGGAGGATGTGTGGACAGGCAAATCAGAGGGGCTTCTTCGTGTGTGTGTTGGGGGGAAGAAGGGACGCTGACTTTATGCATCATTAAACAGGCAGACTGAGAACACCAGGCGGAGCTGTCACTGTGGAGGGGAGCTGAGTAGACATCTGGCGCACAATACAAGACGATACACCCACATGTTAGGAAGAGCTTCGACTAGTTTAAACACACGTCATCAAGCTAATTATTGTTTATGGATCATCTCAAACTAATTACAGTGCAGTGGTTATCACAGACATTTTGTATAATAATTTGTTTTTATTTTTTATTTTGTTTTTTTATTTTTAAGTGCAATCTGGTGGATTTACAAGAAACAAAAACCCCACACTGCCCACTGATCACCGCCGTCTGCACAAACCTCCAGTCAGAACTTCACCACCTGCAACTGGCTAACAAAATCTTGTGCTTTTTCACATGTGGCCTTAGGTACATGTTTTTAGTTTCAGGTTTTTATATTATTTCCACCTTGATGGAGCAATTATGCCACAGAGATGAATAAATTCCAGGTGACTTGGTAAGAGAGTCACCCTCTGAATGAGCTCCCAAAATGCACAGGGATCTACAAGGTTGCTGTCGTTGGGTTTCACATTATTTGAATTTCATTCTTATTGCCTCAGAAACATTATGGCAATGCATATGGTAAAAGTTACTGGCAAGTTACTGCAGATGAACTGCAAAAGTTTGTAAAGTACTTGTACTGACATATTACATCTTGAAAGCACTTGATCAGGATATGCACTTTCAGCCTTACTGAACTTTGAGTATGACAGAGGTGGTTATCATGTTTATCTACAGAAACTATTAATTATCATTCGTCTTGTGTCATCACCCATTAAAAGTAGTGGAATCAACAACACCAAGTTCATATTTTCATGTTTATTTATTGCATTGTCAATGCAATAAACGGCTCTTTAAACATGATGGATGGAAGATCATAAAACCATCTGGAGCACAACCCCCTCCTCATCTATACTCTTTATGGAACAATCACACCATTTCCCCTTGTGTTTTGCGTTGCTATGAAAAACTGTTACTCCTGTGTGTTTACACAGAATTTGGATGGATGGATTGATGGATTGATGGCTGGCTGGCTGGCTGGCTGGCTGGCTGGCTGGATGGATGGATGGATGGATGGATAAAAATAATAAAGTCAATGTTGCTTCAGCATTTATCTATTATATTGCTAGTTCTGTTAGCTCAAACATTGTCACACATCTGGATATGAACTTGTAGTAGAAGTAAACCTGAGCCATTTCAAATCTTGTACCTAACATCACTGAGTAGTACCTCATTCTGAGTATTCAGTGCAGCCGAGTTACTTGTGCACATGCAAACCTCCTGATTCTGAGACTCAACTTCACACTGAATAAACACGGACATGGCATGCGAGTGAATGCATGGGGTGACTCCATGAAATACACACTGCAGGCACACGCTAGCTCAGCTTCCCTTCGTTAAAGTGGCTGTCGGAGGCAATACAGTAATCCTGTTTTAATGGCCGTGCCCCTTCCCCCACCATGATGTGATGGCCCCAGACGTACCGCCGCGCCTCTCTTAAGGGAGAAGTGTCAAAACCAAGTCACCACAGTGTCCTTTGCAACACATTTGACAGCAGTCACATGAGCTAAGAGGAGGAAACCTATCCTTTTCCCCTGTGTGATGACCTCTGATTCAGTCATGTTCATTACTACAGTAGAATGTGCATGCAAAGTTGTAAAGCCATTTTTTATATGGATGAACTCCACAGGAACCAGTTTGGATATCCACTACAATAAACCAGTGTTTTTCTTCTCACTGTAAAGTAATGCCAATCTGTAAGGATTATTCCTCATGCTTAATTTTATCTATGTGGATTACAGAAGAAGGAGAACTGAATGTGCCCATTGTAATGAGAGCCTATAATTAGACTGAACACTACTCACTGCTTTGTCATGTTTTTTTGATTTTCCCTTTCGTTATTAATGAGGCTCCTAATATCAATTAGCAAAAGGAATAGACTTACAGTTTACTTTAAAATGACCTATGGTGTAACCATAACACATGTGATGTGTTGTCAAAAGTCAAATAAGGTTACAGACATTAATATCAATCTCTTAATCTCTCGTATCAACTATCTAATTTACAAAATGTACAGTTGGCCAATTGTCCGACATAAAACTAATTAATTAAAATAACACAATTTTGAATTACAATTTATGTTTAAGAGATTTACAATGCGATAATGCCAAATATTTTCTGTTCACAGCTTCTCAAATGTAAGGACTTTCTGTTTTCTCTGTTTTACATCATTGTAGGAGCCACAAGTAACAGTTACTTTCATTATTCATTGAGCTGACCACTATTTTTCAATAAATTCACTTGTTGTTGGTCTATAAAAAGTCACAAAATAGCAAAAAATGTCCATCACACGATTCCAAAGCCCAAGGTGACATCCTCATATTTCTCGTTTTGTCTGATCAACAGGCCAACCCCTTCGAAAAATATTCACTTTAGCAGCAAATCCTCACATTGGAAAAGCTAGAATCAGATTGTTCAGCATTTTTGCTTCAAAAGATACATAAATGACTAATTGATTACCAAACTAGTTGCTGATTAATTTCTATCGACAAATCAATTAATTGGGTTTAAATCACTGTAAAATTAATATCTCTGGATTTTAATCTTTGGACAAAGCAAACATCTTAAAGGTATCAATTTGTGATTTTTTATAACGTATTTGGGGCATTGTATGCTTCATTAGAGAGATGCTACAAATGTGGGGACAAAGAGATGGGGAATGACATGCAAGAAAGGTCTCAAATTGTGTTAATGGTTGGCACCCCACCAGGATGCTGGGCTATTTTTCAGTTTTCTGATATTTCAAGGACCAAATGATTTACCGATTCACTTCAAAATAATCAACAGTTTAATATATAATGAAAATAATCCTTGTCTGCAGCCCTACGATGCAGTGCAACCAATGAAAAAGAGAAACTGATGGTAACAGATGTTTCCCAAAGCTGAGAAGTGAAATAATGTTGGCAGCCTGTAAAGTAGAGAGCTGGTATGTTTCGTGGATGCAGCTGGTTGCATAGTGAAAATTTAAAGATGGATTCAGGACTACAGACTTTGATGATGGAAAGATATGTAAACGCACAGAGATATACACAGCCAATGATAGTGAACCACTTAGCATAACTCCTACACATAGTGATCTAGATGCAGAAGGCACGAGGCTCCTGAATAAGTGATGAGAGTGGAGAAATCAGCCGACATTTTTTTTTTCACAACATCAGATCACAGAAATAGATCTATGAGGACAGAGACTTGCGGGGAAAATACAAATCAACCAAATTACTCTTAAAAGCTTCAAATGAACGACCGCTAAAAGGCTGGAAGGAAAGAAAAAGATGGAGTGCGCGCAGGTGCAAGTGAAATCATTTCAAAGCAGAATGTATGGGACAGCGCTCAGCATTGTTTTCTACTGTTGTTGTGAATACACCTGCTCTGTAGGCTATTGTCCGCCTCTCCGACCGCTGCATGTGAAACTCAGCCTCACCAGCAGATCATAACAAACAGGGTCCACCAGGCGACAACACAGATAAACACAGAGGGACAGCAACGCACGCACACGCACGGTGCACGGCTGCACAGAAAGCAACTGAACCGTACAACCCTCCTGTCCCTGGCTGGATGCCTGCTGTGTGTGGACATCACCGGTGTGAATATGAAACAGTTGTCTGAAGGCAAAGAGAGATGGAGGCAGCCGACTTCCGCCAACAGCTGCTCAGCCTCAACTTCACACGAGAGACCCGGGCAAAGGCGAAGAGGGGGGTTTTGTCATGACAGCAGAGCTAAGAAGCTAATTTCTAAAGCTGTTTTCTCCACATGAAAGGACAACACTACCTTTGTCACTCTTTCCACGCGCGCAGCAACACACGCTCCCAACAACACGCGCACATCCTCCTCCATCCTCTTCCTCCATACTCACCACAGCTGTCTCTTCACGGGGAGGCAGTCTTTGTTGGAGGCTGTCACTCCCATGGCCATCTGCATCACCGTGATATATTTCTGGTACTTCATTTTTTGTCCTCCTTTACTACTACCACTACTGCTGCTAGCTACTACTTCTACTTCTACTTCTAGGAATCCGCGCGCCACAAAAGCGGCACAGGTGAGTGTGCATTCAAATGTCTGTTATTGTCCCCTGGCATCCGCGGCATCTTCGGTGTCAAAAACGCCATTTCCACGTCTGGAGGACTGTTGACAGGGAAAACGTTCCCCGAAGAGCTCAACGAAAGGTACCACGCCGCCGCGACCCATGTCTGCGCTGACTCTCTAATCTCATTAGAGCTCAGAATAGATTGGCTAATCCATTCAATTTTAGTCAGGAGCGGGTCATTGTTGTGGTTCGCTCCGTTGCGGCCACTTATTCCTCTCTTTTTGTTGTTGTTTTGTTTTTGTTTTTTTTGTTGTTGTTTTTTTGTTTTTTTTTTCTAGCGAGTCAAAAGAAAGAGACAAACAGTCAGAGAGAGGATGCAGCGGCGGTGGCACCGAAACGTCTGCGAGGTAGGAAAGAGTGCGCGTGTGAGAGAGAGAGGGAGTGAAAGAGAGGGGTGGTGGTAGGAGGAGGAGGAGAGAGGGAGCGATGTAATGGCTTAAGAGGGGGGAACCTAACTGATGCTGAGTGTATTGTAAAATCGGAGGCAGAGGCGTCGTTTTGTGGTGAGATGTTTTCATGAGATTGGCCCATGAGGCAGAATGAAAACATCAGGGTTTGGGTTATTAGAAAACAGTAAATGAGATAACACTCGAGCTCAGGGAGGAGGTGGGAGGAGGATGATGAGCAGAAAAAGCTAGACGGAAACATGTAGAGAAAATCAGAACAATGGGCAAATAAAAGAGAGAATTCTAAGGTATAGGCAAACTCAAATATATCAAGCCACAAAATGTAAGTTTGCTCCTGTTGACTGCAAATGTGACCCTGAAGTTTAAAAGGCAGCAACATAACATACTCCACAGAATAAATATTCCTATTCCATCTGTTTATCTCATTTTCTACTTGCATTGTGACATTATAGCCTACTGTATTTCTGTCATCTGAAATGCTTGGAAAAAACAAATGTACCTGTCTGTACAGCTTATTCACTGCTCATAATTTCTAACAATGTAACTAGTACTTCACATTGTCACTAATGCTTTTCATCATCATTTATACATCACAATTGCCTTTATTTAGTCGAGTTATTTTATGTAAAAAATGTGTATAGTGCATTTTATGTTGTTGTGTGCCACAGTAGTATATTAATACTACTGAATGTTTTAGAACTAGATTGATGAAACAGCCATTATGTTTGAGATTGTTTGGAAGCCGTGTCACATTTTCTCCACCAGAGAGCACTGACAAGTGTTTTTTCAACTGTAAAATATCCCCCTCTGTGAATTTGGTCACTATTAAATAAAGTAAATTTAAAGGACATTAAAAATGTTTGTTTATGTTATGTTTATCGGTCTTGGCCTCAAAATTCTGTATCAGCATGGCTATACTATTTCACTATGTTTATGGAGCGCTAAAATTTCCTTCAGGATCAGTAAATATATATCTTATGTTATTTTTTTATTTTCTTATATTATTTAAGAACAACACGGTTGTTTTCATCTCATATAATTACTGACCTTGTTGCTTAAATCTCAATCTGCTTAAGTAGCCACACAGTCCTTCGCCGCAGGTTTGACCGAATAAGGAGGCGAGTCAACATGATCTCATTTGCGGCTCAGTGAAACTGAGCCAAGCAAAGCTAATTAAAAAACAGAAAGGATAAAAGTAACAGTAAAAACAATCAAATTAATTTATCTTGTTTATTTTATTACTCTTAATAATTATACAATTGTACAGTATAAATACATAAAATGTTTACTAGCTTTCAATAATGAGGCTGAACAATATTATGTATACTTAGTGATGCTGCAACTCTCTATTATTATTCTATTGTTTTCAGGCCTCTGTGATAACAAGTGTTTTATACTTTTTTCATGTGTGCTATCTCTTAATGCCAACCAACAGAGTAATGTGAGGTTCAGGTTACCTTTATTCACCCTTTAGGGGATGATAGTTTGGAGAGTCTTTGCAAATGCTAATCAATTCAGTGATTGATTTGGTATCAGATTTAAATGCCCAGTAAACATGAGTCTTTAGTGAGTCCTCAAGGATGAGGGGGACATCAGAGGAGTCCATGTGCATAAGACCTAAGTTACAGTGACTCCCTCTGTACTGGTATGTTTATGCTCGTATGGCATCTGTCAACGAGTAGAACTAGTGTTCTTTAGGACTGTAGAGTGATTAGGAGGAGTATGATGTAACCATAAAGACTGATGACAGACTCCTTCTGTATAAACCCCTTGGGCAGGACCATTAACCTTCAAACAAGTTGGCAGTGACGCTGGAGAGCATCACACATTTTTTACAATGAAACCACACCATGAGGTGAAACAGCACATCACTGTCCTTGTATTTACATATTTGTTCAGACTAATAAATAGAATGAAGGAAGGGAGAGCTGCAGTGTATAAACCATAGTCCTCTTGAGATGGCCCATGCACCAGAAAAGTAAATCTAGATATAAACTCTATCAGGAATGAACAACACCCAAAATAAAATTGCCAAGGAGAAACGTCAGACAGCCAGTGCAAACGCAGGTAACTCCTGTTGGATGGGGCAAGCTGGTGAGCAGCTGGTGGGGAAGGTCAGTGGGAAACTGCTGCTATCAGCACTGCTTGATATTGGCAGACATGAAAACAACAGAATATTCACCAAAAAAAAAATCTCAACACAACCAACCTCGCCTTTTCTCCAACTCTTCTGATGTGTGTTTACAGTTCTTGGGCTTGGAAAGAGGATTAAGTAAACACACACACACACACACACACACACACACACACACACACACCCACACACACACACACACACACACACACACACACACACACACACACACAAGCACACCAGTGGCTTGAAGGAGGGTGAGGAGGGTGAGGTCACCACAGCAGTGATATGGTTTTAAGCCAGAAGGACAGTAGAGACTGTGTGTGACGCACAGTCCACAGCACACTGTCAATATTCTTTTTAATCTCTGGTAATAAACAAACATTGGTGATACTGACTTGCAAATGGCCCCAATTAGCCCAAATACTTTAAATAGATTCTTTATGTCTCTGACATTACAGACTATACTATATGTGTATACTGTATAAGTGCTCAGTATGCAGCATGTGCCTACTACAGTTTAATTTGCTTAAGAACTAGGTGGTTCAGTTATTTGTCATACAGACATTTCCTTGATGGCCATGAGCAAAAACGTCACACATTTGCTTCATAAAACTATACACCAGGAGTCCATTTCATCATATTCATAGTCAGAGATATAAATGGCTAACTTGCCCAAAACCCAGCTGTCACATCTGTGATATTACAGTGGGTTAGGGAGAGATGGAGAAGAATACTGGATTGGTTTAAGAGTGAGATTTCCCTCAGGAGCCGCAACCATCCAAATGTGTTGATCCCCCCTCACCATAAATTACACTATCCCCTGGCCCCTGGCCACGATTAATCACATGACCACAGCAGCCAGATTAAATCTGTAGCCTTGGACTGTTCTCCTGTCTCACTCTCGCTCTGCCTCTCTTTCATGCACAAGGCATAGGAATAATCAACAAGCACACAGCAAGAACAGTTACATGGACAATGCCAACTGAGCATATACTAGCATACACACACAGATTACTCTGTCTGTGTCAGCATAGAAATTAGGCACCGAGTGGCCGTTGTGTGTCATCATCCACCTGTTATCTGTCACCACCAGTACTGTGACCACAGCCCATCCTGAACAACGTCTGCAGGCTACAGCTTTCAGTCAGTGCCATGTGGATGCTGTATGCATCCTGTAACTCAACACTCCACTGCAGAGCTTTCATTTCTCACTGCCAGACCTAAATCTCCACGGTGACACTGGCTCTGGGCTTGGCTAAAGTGGCCCTGACACATTATAGGCTTCATATTCAAAAGCAAAATGATGTAAGCTGAACTGGTTTAGTGAAAACAGTCCTTTCCTTCCTTGTACTCAAGTAATAAATTAGTTGATGGACAGAAAAATTACCTGCAGACAATATGATATTCGATTAATTTAGGTCAATTTTCAAGCAAAAATACAAAACATTTTTAATGTTTCAAGCTTCCTAAATGTGATGATTTGTTGCTTTTCATTATCTTACATCATAGTAAACTGGATATCTATGGGTTTTGGACTACTGATGAGACTAATAATGTAAGAAAATAATAATTAGTTGCACCCCTACTTTCATATGGTCTTTGATATTTGATATGCCAATCATAGATAGCCTGGAAAAAAATCTCTTGGCACAAATATGACAGTGGGAGTTTCAGTTCAACATAAACCACTTGGTATGATTTGTCCCTGACTACTATGATTGTTGTTCTGCTCTGTAAAAGCAAAGAGTTAAAATCATAATGTAATGAAATACAAAAAGGGTGCACACAACATGCACATGAAGCATGCACAGAATAATTACATTTATGGTAGTGTTACTAAAATGTGATACTGAACTGAATAATATAAGCAGCGGCAGAATGTGACTATGGAGAGCGTCCTTTTTTAATTTGTGTTGTAAATGGTGAGCTAAAATTAGATCTGAGATGGCACTGGGTCCATTTCCAAACTGATTTGAAATGCAAGATCATCTAATAATGCTGTAATATTGTAGTGGTATAATGCTATGCTGTAATAGGAGGTTATTATAGAAGCTATGGTTACTTTTAGGACAAGCAACAAAATGTTTGTAGGGGACCTGGCTAAAGCTGTTTTGCACTACCTGTCTCTGTTTAGATGTAGGATAACAGAAGATGAAAAGACAAATTGCTGGTGGTAGAATGAAGTTCAGGTCAGTATTGTAATGTACAGTGGAAAAAACAATAAGTAACAGCAGTATCTGCATGATAAAAACCTGCCTGTGATGTGTGTGAGACTTGCCAGAGAGCAGTGATGTGATAAGAAGGCACACATGGACCGCCAGACGTGGAAGCTGCAGAGGATGCATAAAGCATATGAATCCAACCAAGGGTAATGCAATATGTAAATGAAACAGTTGTTGAAATGAATTTGCCTGCTGTTGTTTCTACAAAATTGCATGTGAAATGCACAGGAACATGGCTCCGTGAGGACACATGCACACGCAATACAGTGTTTCTCTTGGTCTACTTCTGCCTGCCTGGGCTCTATCTCGGGTCAAAGCTACAGAGAGGAAGGTAGAAACGTGGATAAAAAACTGTTTTCTGTGGCAGCCATGTTTGCTCTAAAGTCCCACCATCTGTTGCTAAGTAACAGTTGGAAACAGCTGACTTTAAAAACACTCAGCATCACACAGTTTTAGGGTAGAGGCTGGAGGTGGTGAGGTGTTGGAGGTTGAGCGGAAGACAAACGGAGGGGGAGACTGGGAATGAATGCCAGGAGCCCTGGATACTAAATGACTGCTGTTGCCGCTCGGACAGTGATTTATGGTGTAGCTTCAGGAGTGTAGGGGGTGTGGGGAAGGAAAACAAGGACGGTGCCACAGGAAGAGGGATATACATGTGAAAAGATATTTTGCTTGACAGTTGCAGAGAAAACTGAACTACTTTACGATACTTGCATGTGTGAGTCTATAGCACTATGTGTTTATAGACGATATTACTTGACGGTGAAATGAAGGTTTGTGCTCCTGTGCCTCCAGTCAGCAGGCTTTGACACCTGCAGCCTTCTCCCCTGCTGCCCTCCCACTGTCACCTTTATTAACAGTCTGCCAGGTGGAGACTTTCTCTCCTAAGTGTCCCACTGTAGCCTCAGATTTGCTGAGGTAAGTGATGAACGGGGGCACAAAGAGCCTGTGGGAGGGAGCAGCTCTCCCTCCTGTTAAAAAAAACCCACTGTTTACAGGTAACACACAGCAGCAATATACACTGTTTACCACACTTAAACACAAAGTACCTACGTGTCGGTTGGTCTGCTCTGTTGCTGACCTTGATGATACAACAAGGCAACCCTTTTTCTATAAGTGTTACATAGGAGATGAATACACAGCTATATGTTTACATGCCCCAGACTTTTGGGTAAAGAAACAGCTACTGTATTATGCAACCACACATGGTATCGCCAAATCCACAAAAACAGAAATCAGAATTCAGTGAACACTTTAAATTGCTTAATATCTTATTACATTTTGCATATTTATACCGTTAAAACTAAAGGTTGAGGACACTTTAACATTCACTGCTCCTTTGGAGGATGTTCAGCTAAATGAAGACACACTTTGATTAGTAGTCCCTTGAGATGGATTTGAACATAAAGTATTCAAGGTTTATTACATAGTTGGGTTGCCAGGCTGCTTTAAAGCTAGGGATACGTAGTATTGTTGGCGCTGTGACCAGCAAAGACTCCAGGAAGTCACTGCTCCAGGTAAGAAATAAATCCCATAAATCTGCATTTTCTGCACAGATTAAACAACCAAGATGTAATGTGTGAATTAGTGAGCCGTTTCCAGTCTTTATGCTAAGCTAAGGTGGTCATTGCCCTGACTGTAGCTTCAAATTTAACAGACAGACATGAAAGGAATCACAATCTTCTCTTACTCTAAACGAGAAAACAAATAGGCATATTTAACAAAAGGGTTTTTTTTCATACACTGCCATGGAGTGTACCTCATATCTTTAAGGGAGGGCATTCTTATTTGAAAATGACCAAAATGACAGCAAGTATCCATCAGAATACAAATCTATTTAATTCTACATAGTGCAAGTGTAATCTTGACAGCATGAGAAAAAAGACAAGGAATATAGAGTAAGAGATATTGGTAAAGCTCCCGGTCTTAAATCAAACCTCCTTAGCTCAACCTTCAAATAACCCTCCTGAGATATTAAACATCTGCTGAATGACTGGCAAAATAGATGTTACAATCTATGGATTTTTGTCACTTAGTGTAAGTTGAAAGAGCATACTTCTTTCTTAAAATGATGCCTAGCTTGACATTACCACAGTTGCACACATATACACCTGGAAGCTGCTCAGTACAACCTCTGTCTTCAGTTTGTTGACTTTGTTATCAACTTGGCATTTTCTTTAATTAATTCACTTAAAACCTCAATAAATCCTCAATATGAGAGGATTTTACTTTTCTCTCCACTAATCATGCATGTAGTAGCTGTATACAGTACAGAGCTGTAGGTGCTGCCATGTAGCGTTACATTTGTGTGCAGTGTAGGCTGTCGCTGTGCATCCTATCACAGAAATCTAAGCAAAAGATATGTAAATAGAGTATTACACCATTTGTGTATTCCTATGTCAATAAGCAAGGTACATAGAGTGGCAATCTGCTGCTGTTAATATGCTGTACTTCTTCAACCGTAAATAAATAGATATCTTAAAGATATTTAAAGACTGCTGCACCAAATAAGCTCTTGATGGAGGTGCTGATGCTGAGATTAAATGAAAGAAAGCAAGGAACAGAAAGAAGCATTTTTCCCATAATGTATTCCCTTAAGGTCCTAAAAGAATCATCTTAGCACCAACAATGCAACTGGCATTAGCTTGTCATTTGTCTCAATTATATCAGAATAGCAGCCATTTTAACACAGTTATTTGTGTCAGAGAAAAATAAATATGAAAAGCATCAGTGCTCCAATTTGTACAATATTTATTCATTGTGGAAGCTATCGGTTAAAGACCTTCTTCAAATATCCTTGCTTGAAGACTTTATATGGTTGTAGATGGGCTCTGATAGAAAGCTTGCTTCAATAAATTTTTACCGATCAAAGCATATATGCTTTTCCTACATTTTCTTTTCTTTTTTTTTACTTGGATTTGAAATAAACAAAATAAAGACCGAGAAAAAACAGAAAAAAAGAGTGACATCTCATTTTAGTGATGGTTGTTTGGTTTTGGTTGTCACTGTATTTCTACAAGTAAAAGTAGAACTACTAAGTTGCATAACTTCACTGGACAAACAGTCACAAGTAACAGTACTGAAGCTGACATTGCAATATTGATGTTATCAATACTTACAATGAGATAATCAAAAGCCAAAAAATTGGTTCATCAAAATATAACACTGATTAGTCTAGTGTTTATGCACTCTCTGATTACTGTTTGTGAAACAGGATGAAGTCACAACTGCATGATTCATATCTCGAATACTGAGATTTAAATCATGTTGATCTTGCATCTATCAGTTCCTCTTTGGACAATTAACAGTCGACACTTTAATGTGATATGTGATATCTACTTAAATTACTCACCAGGTATACCTCTGGTATAACTTTAGGTGCATTAAGGGTTATTTTTCTGAACTGCATACATTCTGTATCCACCATCAACCTTTGCTCTAACAGTTGTCCTTATAAAACTGGCGCGTAGAGCAATGTAAATAGTTGAGCAAACAAATCAAAGCACCACTGTGTATTGTTTTGTTTTTCTCTTTAGAGCGCAGAAATGTAGGGTAAGTTTGACACAACACACAGTGCACAAGTTGTGTTTTATATTCTCAAATAGTGACAGGCTGTGGTTTGCCAACCAGTTAATGGAGTGAGCAGGCAAACCAAACCACAGCGAGGCCAGTCAGCTTGCATGTCAAAAACGAAACAAGAGAAGGGAGAGATGAGACAAGTCCTGCGATAATCAATTGGACAGGAGTGTGCAAGCTTCTACTGTATGTACGTACATCAGTCCTTTGCCTTTTATTGCAATGGCTGCACTGTGTGATGCATTTCTTACATAACAACACATACAATGTAAAACTTTACACACAGCTGATGTACTTTTGAGAGAGACACACACTCCTCCAGGAGCAGTCTTCTCAGGCCACGACACGCAACAAGGGAACACGCACACCAACATGCACCAAGCAGCCTGTTACATTGGCAGTCTGGTACTGGGAAATCTGAAGGAGTGTAAAGATGGATATGGAGTCTTTATCAACGACAGCTTGCTCTAAAAGAAGAGAATCAAGTGAACCAAGTTTTCCTGAACTTATGTTACAGACATCCTTCGGTCAAGTTAGTAACAAGGAGCATCACCATGTACATTTCTAGCCCTTCCAATTTTGGCCTTTTATCTATAGCACTTCTGACCATAATAAGGACAATCTGCGTATTTCAAGGTCTGCAAAAACTTGTACTTTCTGCTTTCTGCATTACATACAGTATCAGTATTCTGCTATTGAAATTAATTCATTATCATTTGTCTAAACTATTTACTATTGCATCTTAGTTGACTCTTGACTCTGGTTCCAGCAAGTTTAAATATCTAAATGTCTGTTAGACTCCGAAATATCTATGACCAACTTTGGGTTCTCTTCTTGCATCAAATACATGCAGATAACATGTACAGGAATGGGATGTTAAAAAAGTGCTATAATATGCCAAAAATATTGCAACAAAATGATAGAGTGCATATAGAGGTGAGTGAGTAGGTGCGTACATATGTGTGTAAGAGAGAGCGGGTGAGATTCTGCTGCACTGAGCAGATCTGCAGGGCCAAGGTCAAGGTCACAGCAGGCTTTACTTCCCGCCAGAGGCAGCGGTAACCTGAACCAACAACTGCAACACAAGCGAGCACTCACAAGCTCCAGCCAGGGTGTGAAATATAAAAAGGCTAGCCCGTATGGTCTGGTGTGAACGGAGATCTGAGAAAACATATTCATGTTTTAACATACAAGTAAGAAGAATTTTATGTCTTACGTTCACAGACCATATCATATAGGTACTGTATGTAGTCTGATGCATCTGTATATCTTGTATCAGCTTTTAATGTTTTCCATTAGTAACGTTAAGCTCTGTTTTGCTGCGTGTTGCATTTGCGTTTCTGCAAAGTGAAGCAGTTGATAAGTTAGAATTAATTAACCAATTAACTCACACATGAAATCACAGAAACATCTATATCACCCTTTTCAATTCACCCCACACGGAAATATGCCAGTGAAACAACTCTAAATTCCTCGTCTATGTGCATCATTCAGACTGATGCATCATGAACATGGTAGAACATGCACTAATGCCATCAAGTTGTCCATTTATCTGCTTTTATTTATAAAACCTTGGGCATAAGCAATTTACTTTCATGAGCGGTTTGTCCATTTTGTTTGAGTGAAATGACATAAGGAGGCTTTACGGAGATAACAGAAGGAAGAAAATATGTGTGAAACCAGAGATAAAACATTTTCTGCAATGCTGAAATCACTTCACCACGACCTTGCACTCAAAGTATCTTTTAAACTGGAACATGTCTGTCTAGCAAGGAGGATTTGGATTTTGTTAATCACACTCGATCCATGCTTTCTTGATATGATGAGCTGGCCGGTAAATTATTTGAATTTCACAGTAGATGTGGAGGGAGAGGAAAATTATACTCAACAAGCTTCCAAGGATTTAAACCCAGGATGCTACAAATGCCTGAAGCCATGAGGCACCAAAATACATTCAGTGAAACAGAACTCAGATTTAGACATTAAATATGCATAAAACTCAAGCACAGAACACTGATGAAATGAAGAAAGAGGTGTTTCAAACTAGGCTGTCCATATTTCCATACACCCCTTTAAAAGCATATTCTGCCGATTTTGCCTTGCAGTCCTATGCCGCTGACGAACACTTTAAAACCCAAAATAAAAGATCAGAAACAATGCAGTAGAGCTAGACATTTCATCTTGTTTATTTCACACATTCTCCTTCCTTGGGTGAAGAGAGCAGAGAGAAACAGCTGCTTCACAACAAGGTTCCACTAAATCACTGAACCCCAACTTGGAGTGAGACCAGTCATCCTGCAGAGGAGATTCATTTCATCTACTCCTGTCCACGATCTTAGTCTGTCAGTTAATACCCACAGCTCATGACCATGGGTGAGATTTGCTCTGTGGCTTACTGCAGATGATCCACACATCAAGTACTGACAAAAGTAATGACAAGGAGAAGGCGACCACACACGAACCTAACCCGTTTAGGTTAAGATTTTGTAAACAAAATTAAAATTAGCCTATGTCAAAAATAGGACAATATCAAATGTATAAAATGGTACCATCAATGGTATGTGGAAATAAATAGTCTAATATTGCATTCATGTTATATGTTATGTCGGCTGTATCTGAGCTTTTAGAAAATGTGAGTCTACCACTCATAGTTTTGACTTGGATATTGACATGAAAACTATTTATAAGTTGGAAACTTTTTTACTTGTTCAACTTTGATATGACACAGGGATTGGAGGCAGAGAGATAGGGAGAGTGACTGACACGATCAACATGAGAGAGATATTGGAGATTATGGTACAGTAAAGCCAAAACATCATCATCCACAAATAGCAGAGTTGCCAATGTAATGTCACATATCTAACATCAACTGAGCCCCCTTGTCGAGACTCCCCTGCCTATCTTGGATGTGTTTGACTTGATGCTGAGAATTCAAACAGGCTGTAGCTGTCACAACAGATATGGGAAGACTTGAGTACTCTGCAGTTTCTCCGACAAGCTGTCTTGGAGAACAGCTTTGTAAGTATTTTCAAAATCCATAAAACGCATGTAGACAAGATTAGAAAAATTCCTGAAAACATCACTGATCTTCTCTTCTCCTACTGAAACAGTTAGTTGATTAATTGATTAGTCAATTCACAACAAAATGATTATAATTGTATGGAAATGGGAAAACAGGTAGGCTAGCTCTGTCCAAAGGTCACAAAATCTGCCCACCAGCACCTCTAAAATTCACAAATTTAGAATTTATATCTAATTATTTAATCTGTACAAAAAACAGTGTTTAATAACTACAACTTGTGGTTATATAATAAACTATTTATTTGGTGGGCAACCTCACAATGACAACATGACTGCTGTTTCTTGTAGTTTAATAAAAAAAAAAGCAAATACGCTTACTTTCTATAATGTCAATGTATTCATTTAATCAAAAATAATCCAGAAATTAATCCAAAATGTAAATGATTATTAGATGCAACCCTACCCTCAATTATTGGTGAAAGGGTAAAAATGCCAACAAAGAGTTTTCTTTACTGGAGGGAACCAGCTTCTTTATCAGCAGAAAGTTAAAGTTTTGGAGTGACCGATTACTGATGAAATCATAAACGACCCCAGGTAAATTAATGGGCCATTTCAGTCAGGGATTTTGACTGTGGAGTGACTCATGTTGTATGTTCCTGCCCTACGGAGTCATGCAGAGCAACAGTCAGAAACACTAACCAAATGGCGCTCCTCTGTGCAAAACTCCAGTCAGCTTGTCCCCTGATATCGTTGCCTCTTAGGGGAGATCTACAACAGTAACACAAGCTGGCAGATTAGTCTCAACAGTTTAGAATTTGCCACAATAATGGAAGCCTCAGACTTACTGCTATTTGGCCTTGGCAAGCAAGAGAAAACTCATAAAATAAGCAACCTTAAACAAACCAGAGCGTATCTTTAAACTATTTGTGTTTCACACTAACAGTCCAAGGCAGAAGACACCTTAATTAAATGACATGGCAGAGGACTATTACTGAAAAGATACAGTTTAGATGTGTTCATTTTTTATTTCTGTGACAGCAGGTTACAGAAAACAGAGATATAAGTTTGAGAGACAGTGCCAAAACACAAGTCACACTGTGTGTGAGTGTTATAAGAAGATGATGGGGCTCGTGTTTAGACAGGAGCATCCTGTGATGGTAAAACAAGAAGGAACACGTCTCAAGATCACAGCGTCTCAGAGAATAAGAGAGAAGCCAGACGTCCAATAATATTCTTTAACTTGTGAATGCCTGTCTTCAGTTTACATTGTTTCATAATACATGAAAAAAAGCTGACACTGAAGTTCATTTCTATTTCAGTGTTGTTGTATGTAAACTTTGTTCACATGAGAGCTTTTCAAACATTTAAGTGGCTATTAATCATTGGTAATAGCTACAATTCTAATGTACTGTACAGTACTCCAACAATTTAGCATTGGATTTCATTATAGTTGGGTGACTCACTAGAGACAGATTAAAAAATGAATGGTCAAAGTCAAAGCCACAGAAACTGAAATCTTGACTTTTAGACAAACTAAAGTACTCCTAAAGAGTAAAGTGGACTTTATGTGTAAAATTGATTGAGTTCATCTTTTTGAATTATGACATTTTTTGTAATTAATTACTTTTACATTATGGTATTGCTACTTTTTCTTAAAGGTACTCAGGAATTTTTTTTACCTCATCAAATTACAGGGGGGAATGGGGGTATCTGATCCTATATGCCTGTAATTGTAGACATCACAATATATTTCCCATATTCATGCCTAGAAGAATCTTGTGATACGATTTCAGACACCCCAAAAGTGGACCACACTATTTTTTTTTACCTTTTTTACCTATCAGTGACCCTTGCCCTCAAGTCTATGTCCCCATGTGTCGCACAAACACTTGTATGTAAGTAGCAGTAACTATCTAGCTTGTTTAATACACTTTATTTTCTTATCTTCAGAGTTTCTGAATTAAATTGTGTCTGGTATCTATGGATGAACGCTAATGTTAGCTAGTTTCTAACTTTTGCATTAAGTTACAGTTTTACTTTACAGTTAGCTAACTGATAGCCCGCCCTTTCATTTCCAATGTTGGCTTGGCATTTCATTACTAATATAGAATGTTATATATTATTTAATATAGGCTATATATTATTTCATATTTTAGCAAAACTGGTGCTCAATGAGCAGTGATACAATGGGCAATTAGTTGTTAGTTGTAGAGATACATTTTGACAACAATTTCATTTTTTTTTAAGTTATTTTTGGGAGGGCATTTATTGCTTTTATTTGCATATTTGGTGAACTTGACTCGGCCGCTGCAGTTAGGACAGCCTTTATAGTATGCGCTCTACCGGGTGAGCCATTGGGGCGCCCTGACTTTCCTTTTTGATCTTAGCTTTTATAATAGGAAACTCCTATTATTACCCTTAGTTTTACCTGGTTGGGTAATTGAACAATATTGAAATCTATGTGTGCTGAAGGCTAAATAATTGTATTGCAGTGGTAGAACGTAGTTAAGTACATTTATTCTGTTATTGTAATTTTGATGTACTTGTATTTCCGTTTTATCCTATTCCATACTTCCAGTCCACTACATTTCAGAGCAAAATATTGTAATTTTTACAACACTACTTATTTGACAGCTTCATTTAAATAAGCAAGACACTGCAAGGACTGTAACACTTCAGTTCACTAAAGCACACAACTGCGCTGTATAGGGTGAAAAAATTGACCCCCTGGTTGTCATTGTATAATGTGCACTCTGTGCACACACACAAAAATGCACATGTATGCACACATGTATGCGGGTAGCGCGATACATATTCCAGTGGTTTCACGCTAGTCCACTGATCAACAGGTGGCAGTAAGACACCACAATATGTTGCAAAGCACCAACAAAGGCAGAGACAAAGAAGAACAGTAAACACGGATGTAAACAATGCCTGTTTCAAAATGTTCAAAGAAATGCAAATGATTTAATACGAAGGTAATGCATTCAACATGTTTGTTAAATCTCAGAGATGCACACAGTGTGTTTTGGTGAGAAACATAACTTTTACTTGGTTACAAGAAAACTCCACAGAAGACTTTTAAATAAAGGATATAAACACTGCTGTCCACAGTAAAAGCTGGATGAAATGTAACTTTATAAAATGATAGGGCAAAGTTAGAGAAGAAAAAGGAAATGATGGGAGGAAAGTGAAAAAAGAAAGGAAGGTCAGGTCATTAATCTAGATACTGTAGCTGGTGCTCAGCAAGTAATCAACCCCAGGGAGCAGCCATTTCTTAATGATGCCATCTTCCAAACTCTAAAAGATGACTCACTGTGGTCCCCAGTAACTATGAGGGCAAATAACATTCACACATGGTCTGGCATAGCAGCACAACAGTCCTTGGTGAGACACAAACTTGGCTACCGTCACTCAAAACTTTGATTCTGTTGACAGCTTCTGTCTCGCAGGTGTCCTCTGTTCAAATACATGTTTCACTGTGTGTGCTGCCTAACCGATACCTCTGTGCAGCCTCACGAATATATAAACACGTGCATGCATGTGCACGTGAATGTGAATCATGTCTGAGCCTATAGTATATGCTTGCCTCAGAGTGAGCCTGTTCCCCTAAAGGTAAGCCCGTGGAGCCTGCGACATTTCCTCTCACCCTACTGTCAGATGTTGCTCAGCTGTTGCCTGCATGGTTTCTTAACGGTCTGGGGAGCAATGTACCCTCCTGTCCCTCCTCAGCACACCAACACACCCTGGTGACCCAACCAGGGTTAAAGGTCAGCGTTGAGCCCGCAGCTAGCACCAGAGCAGTCACTCTGGAAAAGTTCTCTTGTCTCCTCTGATTCACTTTCACTTAGATATGTGTGAGTTTACAGAACAGTAATATTTGCTTGTGATATTTTGCAGACATTTTCACATTAAATTTGCTTTTAACTCTTTATTTAGGTGAGGATTCGGCTGAATCTAGGTTGATATTCACTTGTAGAGACTTCTCCAGTAAGATGAAATGGATGCATCTGTACATGGAGGATACAACACACTTTGTTTGATCACTGTGTAATTTTCAAATACCACACTGACTGTTAATGTGTACTGTACATTTTAAACTGACATTTTATCAATGCAACATTTGGGGTTTGAATTGATGTTTCCATGTTGTCACAAAGGCTTTTCCACCTGACACAGCAGCAAATGTAAAGTTGGCTAGCCGGTTAGCGTGCTAACTTCAGTAGAAGAAAAGACGTGACAGAAACAAGAGTCAACATTGGCATTGCTTTCCACCACTGGAGACAGCAAGTTTGATGCTGAACTTACAACGTTTCTTCTAGACTGGTAGATAAACAGTTGTTAATGCTAACGCTGGCTATGCAGCAATAACAAAACTTACGAATAGCTCCTTGAAATATGTATCACATTTCCTCTGCAGTTCCAACGAACAGAGAAAACACAGAACCACCAACACCTCTGTAGCTAACACTGTCTGGCAGCTGCCTTCCTACATCTTACTTTCTCTCTCTCAACACAACATTAAGAAGGCGACAGCTGCATTACATTAATTACCACATCATTATTATTATTATCATATCTGGCAAACTTCAAATCAGCTCAACCCTGGCTCTAAAAGTCCAACAGCGACAAGCTCAAAAATGAGCAGGAGGATTTGCTTAAGTTATGATTCTGTCACTTAACAGTCAAACACTGAGTTTACACATAATGGCCCAGATTATGAATAACATGTAAGTAAACAAACAAAAAAAAAAACACGAATCCATGACAGACAGGGATGAAATCCTATATCACAGTATATGTAACTTATACTGTATATACTGTAGTATGTACCATGGTACATTTTTAACAATTCTGTATAAAACCAAATTGTTTATGAAAAAAATAATCAAAAAGAAAGAAAGCCAATCCAGAACTTTAAATAACTGCAAATCAAAGTACTTCATCACATCGGTGCAAAAATCATATAAGAGGACTTCACAGCCATTCTAGCAGCTATGTGAGGTTGCACTTAGGCACAACTGTGCTTTGAGCTAAATGATAATGTCAGCAAGCTAACTACCTGTTTAGCAGGTATAATGTTTACCAAGTACAGCTGAAGCTAATAAGAATGCAGAGATTTTTATGACCAAATACTAAATAAAGGACGAAATGCAATTCTGACAAGGTGAAAAGTTAAGGTTGTTACAATTCACTGTGAGAGAGGCATGAATATCTGTACCAAATTTTATGGCAATCCATACAATAGTGGTCAAAACATTTTACTCAATACAATAAATGTCAACCTACAGGTGGCACTCCCTAAAAACTAATGGAACCACCACAGTCAGGGGAATTCATCCTCTGGGAACCATGAATGCGTGTACAAAATCTGATAGTAGTCCATTCAACAGTTATTGATTTATTTCCAACCAACCTAGGCCATTAGCATGGCTAAAAATCAATCACATGTAACAGTCTGGATCACTGGTTTACAATAATGCCCAAAATGACAAGATTCACTCAGAGATGTTAAAGGGGTAGTTACCAAGGTATAAACACTACGGCAAAATCTCGGACGACAGACAAATTTATATTATCTGACCATGTACGTCTTCATATCACCTGTAGTCCCAACCTCTTACTGTTAGATGCTGTCGTCATTTGTGCAACTGCTGACATTAGCATTCACTTCAGGACATATTTACCACTTCCTGAGTGCAGCCTCTTTGAAATGAACCCACTCAATGTTGCTGTGTGAGAATGAGGACACTCCATATTTTCAGTTTAGCAATCGACACTGTGGGCTACCAATCCATGTTACAGGTTAGAGACACAAGTGAGTGAAAGAGACACTACATCAAAGATGAGGCTGAGAATAAAACCCCATCCTGCGGTGGCCTTAATCCTTCAACACCTGCGATCTGAAGCATACTCCTTTGATGTTGTTGGTTCAGCTGGAGAGAAAGAGACTTGATAGGGAGATAGAGGAAGACAAAGAGAGACAGAGAGAGAGATGTGGAGATAATAGACTGCCCATTTAACACAGAACTAAACTGAATGCAAGTTGAGGTGACATATTGGTGCAGATAGCAAATCAACTCTTCTATAACTCATCGATGATATAAGTCCAGTAAGGTTTACTGCTCCATCTCACTGACAAAGTACTCCATGAAAATGCTGACTGGCTATCTGGTGGTGTCTGGAAGCAGTAAATAAATAGAATTCAAAGCCAGCAGCATTTCATAAAGATACCAGTTTTCATTTAGCTTGTCTGGGCGCTCTGGACACTATTTCAAACAAGTCCCTTCTTGATCCAGACCTCTCTGTACTGGATAGTCACCCCATTGCACACAAATGTCTCTACAGGCCTCACATGGTAGGGAAATCATTGCTTTTTGCTGCTGTGCTATTGATTCTGTGTACTGTTTGATTATGCTGCTCATTATTTATGCTTTCCGGTGAATGTGTTTCATTAAAGAATACATAAATGAATCAGTGTACCCGCTTGAATTCCCCTTGGAATGTAGCCTTCGCTTGGCCAAAACCATCCAATTAAAACATATGAAGCATGGTTCCTCGTACTGTATTACTCCATCTGAAACAGCCACAGTAGTGGTGTACCACTATACCGAAAGAGTCCAAGACTAACCAACACCAGGGCAAACACAGCATACAGGAAGACCCAAACCACGTCTCTGTAACAAGATTATAGCTGAGTCTCAAGAGAGAAATAAAAAGGGAGACAAATCCATGTAATGTCATACTGAATTATTACAGCAACATACCAGAGCTGAAACAATTAGTCAATTAACAGAAAATTAACCAAATTTATAGTCATTTGAAACATATATTTAAGCAAAAATGCCAAACATTTACTGGTTTCAGCCTCTGTAATGTGAATATTTGCTGGTTTTCTTGGTCTTCTATGATAACAAATTGAATACCTTTGGGTTATGGATTGTGGTTTGAGCAAAGCTATGTAATATGGGACCTGGGAAAATGTGATGGGCATTTTTCACAATTTTCTGACATTTTATAGAGTAAACAATCAATCATTCAGTCCAGAAAATAATTGTCAAATGAATTGAAAATAATCATTAGTTGTAGTCCTAAAACATACTACCACCAACAGCTATAATACAACAACAATGACAATACAGTAATCTAGGCTACCACACAATAGAACAATATCACAAGGGACAGAGGGGAGATGGATGAGGCCAGGACAGCCAGCTCTGCCACCGCAGGCCATTTTCTCTGTCCAGCAGGAGGGAAGCTGAAAGGACAAAATCAGCACAACTGCAAAAAAAAGGGGGGGGAGAAGAGGACAGATCCTGTAATTTTTACATAATTGAGATTATGTGAATAATTCCTTGATATCAAAAGACACACAAACACACAACAGGCCAGAGTGAAAGAAAAGAGCAATTAACATGTAAAATGTAACAGTTGGAGCATTAATGCACCATGATAATACATGCTCTTTTGCAACATCAACATTTAATTAGGACTGAAGCTAATTTTTTTTGAATGTTTAATTGTTTAGTTTATAAAATGTCAGGAAAGCTTCTAAAAAAAATGTCTATCACAGTTTCACAGAGCCTACGGTGACATCTTCAAAATGCTTGTCTTGTCCAACCAGCAATCAATTCGAGTCTACAGCAATTTAAAATGATATAAAACAGAGAAAAGCAGCAAATGTTTACAGTTGAGACGCTGAATCCAGGGGATGTTTGGCATTATTGCTTGATAAATGACTTCACAATGAACCGATTATCAGTACTGTTGTGCATTCATTTTACGTCAACCCACTTACCAATTAATTTACTAGTTGTTAAAGCACTACATTTTATATTACAGTATCTCATATATCCTAAGTAACATACTGCAAACACACACACAGTAAAATTCATATTCCAGGGTTGTTGCACTTTTATTTGTGCAAGAAAAATAAAAGGGTTACTGTGGAAAATTTTGATTTTGTAATATTATCGTGAAAACCAAGCTGTTGTCTACTGCGAAGGTCACTCAACAGCAGTTACATGATTAATGTTGTCACCTGTCCTTCTGCTCATATTAAACCTCGGTGTCATGTAGCACCAACCAGCCCCTCTTTCCAGTGCTTTGTTCTGAACGAAGCATGTTGGGGGGTTGGGTATAAGGAACAGGGTGTGGCTTCACTGTTGTCGTGGCAACACAGTTATCAACCAGTCAGTGTATGGACTGGAGGAACTCGGTCGCAAAATGACAATATATGCAGGCAAGCTGACCAAAATATTACAAATAAGCATACAACAACCTACATGGAGTCTCTGCCTTTGTGCATGCAAGTCACACCAATAGAAAACACCGAGTGGATACACATGGACAAGCAGTATATGTGTGCTCACTGGTTCTCCAAGTAATTCCTATGTACAGACCCATAATAGCCTGTTCCAGGGTGATAGGCTCTCTGGCTTCTCAGAGTTCACACAAGCATAGCCCATCACTTATACCAGCAGCATCAAGGCAATATTGCTGTACAGCAATATCTTCCTTAATAGGCTGCTGCTGTTATAAAACACAAGGTTACATGACATTATGCTGGGATTCATAAACAGGAGTCAATGGGTTCTCTGTGTGTGGCTGTGTGGTAGCAATGTGCGCCTGACCTGCAGACAACCCCACCGAGGAGGTTGTAGAACATAAAACAAAGGTGCTGATGTGTACAGACATCCAAAAACTGCTGTCCAATATTTGAGTCTACAAGCCAGTGATGTTACTATGAACAAGTAAAAAATGACAATATAAAAATGCAAACAGCTTTTATCAGCTTTTCATCTATCAGAGAACGCATTTACCTACAGCAATCGTTTCTGTCCCTGAACATTAAATATATACCAACTGTGTCAGACTGGGAAGTAGCTTAATAATATGCTAATCCACAGTTCTTTTCACTCGTGTCTCTAATTCAACATCACAGTCAACATAGATTTGCTGTCCAAAGGTTGTTTAGAAGATACTGTATGGTCACTCACTTCCTTAATAGACTCACAGTGACTCAATAAAAGCTGCACAGTGCCAAAGGAAAAAAGCACCTTAACACAAATCTATTTGGTTAATAATCAATACAGGATTTTGCTTTAATTATATTGTCAGACTGAACTGTTATATATGCCATATTAAAATGGACTGAGTTAATTTTCAACTGTATATGTTGAAAAATATTACCATCTGGTGGTGAAATGCAGTACTGTTGCAGTACTGACCATATTTTCCAAAACCTGGCAATCCAAAAGTTGTTCTTATTAATTGCTCTTAACTGATCTAAAACCATTAATAAATCAATTACAGCATATGAATCCTTTATAGATGGTAGCTTATGTAAAGGATTTTATATTAATCTGTTGTTTGCTTTTAATAAAACAATGTGTACATTGTTGATGTAATCATAATATGCTTATAACTAAGTGACTTTTTCATAAAATTTGCTGTGCAACATTACAGAAGAACAGACTGAACTTATGATATTGTTTGAAGGCCACAACTCCTTATATGGTAGACATCCCGGAACAGAAGTAAGACAAAAAAACGAGGAATAGAGTAGGGTATTGTCTCTCTTTGTGTGAATCTCTCACAGATCCACCACCACGAGGGCTGTCCCACGTAGGAGAGTCAGATAACACGAGGTGAAACAACACAGAGAACACGTGGAGGAGCAAAACAGGAAGACAGCGGCATGGACTGATAAGAGAATCAACCCACATTGTATGATTTTTTTCTGTGTAAGAATATGAAAAGACTGGGTCAGGAAGAGGTAGGCAGTCAGACTTCATGAACTGGCGCAACTGCATGTTGTTGTCAGGGAGAGATAGTTTGGCCCAGAGCTCTGTAACGATCTCCTTTTTCTAATGCTATATTGCTGTTAGCTTTAATAAATACTGGGATTTGAACTTTGATAGAGTGTCCTGTTTCCTTCATCAAACCAACACGCGAGTTCAGGAGACGAACTCAACACTTATCATAAAGTGGTAGCAGAAAATAAAGAGGGTCTAGCTAATCTGTCTCCTTGCAGTTGTAAAACAGTAGAATTCCCTTGTTAGACTTTTGAGAAGACAACATACCTTTCTGTGCATCAGAGAAGAAATATCTTGGCTTGTGGACACCCAGTTCATTCAGGAACCTGTGTGAGTGACAGTTCAGGAGCAGGGATGTTCACATTTATCTGTTTTTTGCTGTCAGTCAGTTGGATCCTCCTTTTGCCATGTCACAGACAGTCACACTGAAGAAACACATTAAGCAAACACACATTGTTTACTCGTAAAGTTAGATGTGGTCAACCCTAACATGAACTTGGTTTGCTAACATTAACTTCTCAGACCGGGTGTTTGAGAAAATAAAAAGCAAAGAAGGATATTTTGTTTTTCTTTGGCAACTGCCATCTTAAGTACTAATGTTTTTTATGTGGTTTTAGATTTAACACATACAAATACGAAACATTACACTATATAATTCATAAAACTAGTCTCCTTAACCGTTTTATCCCACCGGCAACAATTGTTGCCGCTCTTTTTTTTTTTACTACTCTGGAACTCTAAAAAGTGCTGTTTGGTTTTGAGCTAAGCAAGTTTTGAAAATAAAAGAATATGTTGTCTCCTCTATAATTTGGTATCAGTGTCATGTAACTAGTGTGAATGGTCACATGAATCAGGCCTCTTTACTTCCTGCTTGCACCGCTGCGGGAAATGTCTGCCTCAAACTTGTACAAAAGGAAGTAAGTAAAATACTTAATTAACAGATATAAATGAAATATTTTGTACATATAGTATTTAAAGGGTCTACTACTGATATATAATGAGAATTATATGCTGCATAAATGTTTTTTGATCATAAAAAGAGTAAAATGGAACCACAGCAACATTTGTTGCCGCTAGCATAAACGCGTAGTCATAAGCATTATGCTAGGTGTCAAAAAGTTTTAGCTGTTTATTCTTATTTTCTATATGATTTTCTCTACACAGCTTAAAATATCAGATTTTTTGGATCTTCTAGGATTTAAGAAGGAACGCCCAAAAAAGATGTGTTGCTACATAACAGCATTTCTAGCAGTTGAAAAAGATGCAATTGAAAGTGACTGTGATAGCGAATGCTCAGAATAAGAGTACAAGGCGAAACAGGCCATTTGCCTGCTAGACTGCTGAATGTGAAGCAGAGGTGACCTATCTGAGGATGAGAAAGATTTTGACACTGATAAGTCCAGAACTCGACCCCAGACCCTCCTGCCCCCCCAACCCCCACTCCCTCAACTCTGCACTGCCGCACATTTCTGGTTTTGATGAAAACCCATTGCCGCTAGTTGGTGATCTCCCACAGTGTCAACCACCAGGAAACCCAGATCACAAACCAGAAAAAGACGATGCCTCTGAGGAAAAATGATACCCCGAACCAAAAAAAGGAGATGTCTGAAGAAATGAAACCCCACAACCAAAAAAAAGGAGATGTCTGAGAAAATGAAACCCAAAACGCCAAAAAAAACAGAAAAAACGCTTCAAAATAAGCAAAATAAGACAGGATTTTTAAAAGATCACGAACGCCCAAGCCACATCCGGTATACCAGATTTTGTGACCTATGGTCCAACTGCAGCAGATTGCATAAAACAAACTAAACTGACCACCTGTTGATTTGTTCCTTTTGATGTACCTCCTACTCTGAGGAGCTCACTGTTGAGATGTCAAACCTCAACTCAATCGCAACAAAGGGAAGGCCACTTGATCTGAGCATGGATGAGTTGCTGAGTTTTTATGGGGTTCTGCTCGCATCTGGCTACAGTTCAGTACAAGGAGGCACATGTATTGGTCATATGACCTGATGTCTACAATGAAGCCATCTCAAATGCAATAAGAAGGAACCGCTTTGACGAGATAATGGCTCAATTCATTCTGGTGGATAACTCAAAGGCCACAGCCGACCCTTTCTACAAAGTGCGGCCCATCTTCAGTGCACTGAATAGCACCTACAAGATGATGCCATACACAAAACAGCTGTCAATTGATGAAAGCATGATACGCCTATTATGGCAGCATGGCTGCAAGCAGTTCATCAGGGGAAAACCAATCCGGTTTGGATACAAGTTGTGGAGCCTTGTTTTCACCCACAGGTACAATGTTTCCACATGGAGCCCTATTGTGGAGTCCACACACATCTGCCTGAAACTGGCTTAGGACGGGCCCAAGTGTAGTCCTTGGCCTGGCTGAACAAGCAGAAGTCCTCCAGGATGCACATTTGTGCATATAACCTTTTCACCTCACTTAGCCTCATTGATGTAAATGACCAAACAAGTTTATGGGTCCCTTGGCACACTGAGACAGTGCCGTCTGCATGACATCCCTTTCACAGGTGTGAAGGATTTTGAAAAATGCCTCGTGGAAGCACAGAGTCCTTACAGAGGGGGAGAAGTTACTGTGCGATGGAAGGATAACATGTTGTAACCATGGCAACCAATGCTGTAGGAAGATATTCAGAGGGTCAAGCATCCCAGGTGGAGCAAAGAGAAAAAGCATTTTTGTAAAAGTGCCACCAACTCTGTGTTTCCTTACATATAACCAAAACATGGGTGGCGTGGATCTGCATGATCTTCATGTGTCAAGATATAGATCTGCAATAAGGTCAAAGAAGTGGTGGTGGCCAATCCTGGCCTGGTCCCTTCACAGTGCAGTGGTGAATAGTTGGCTGTTCTTCAGAGATGTTGTTGGCAGTGATTATGACCTCCTGACCTTTCAGCGGGTTTTGTCCCTGGATCTCCTCAAGAGATATGGTAAACAGCCTCTTGGGCAAGGCAGAAGATCTGCAATTGTGAAACCTCAGGATTCCACAAGAGGTGATGGGAAACATCACTGGCCTGTAAACACAGGAAAACGTTACCAAAGATGCAGACGATGCTACAACCGCACTGTGTATGGATGTGAGAAGTGTGACGTACCACTCCACATTGAGTGCTTTAAGATTTTTCATGGAGAGTAAAATCTAACCGATAAACCTTTGAGCTGTTACATAAATCAAATCTATTGAAACTGGTTCATAAGACTGTAAAATAAATATTCAGATTTTTGTCACTAATAGTGCGCCTTCACTATACACTGTTTTTGCGGTAAAGTGAATACTTACCTGCACTTTTTTGTGTTTCTGTTGAATAACACTGTGCACTCATCTTCCGGCCATGATGTTAGTGGTCAGTAAATGTTAAGTGAATCTAAGGTACTGCCACAATGTGAATTTATTTTATTTTTTACAAACTAGTATCAGTTCTTATTTTGTAAGTTCAAATACTCTTAGCTCTACGGTTATTTAACCGTTTTATGAGACTATGAAATACAGTAATTGTGTTGTTGTCCTTGTTAGTTCCCTTCAGTATGAATTGAAATGATATCTAAATGTATCTAATAAAGTTCTAAACACATTTGTGACCATGCCTAGTTATAATATGTTTCTCATGTTCATGTTAGTTTTATTCTTTACATGTGTAAATAGGTCAAATTGAAGAATTTGTGTAAATTTAGACTATGCGGTTTCCCACCGGCAACAATTGTTGCCAAGTATAAAACCTACATTTTCACTAACATAACCAACATGAAATGAAAAAATTCATATATATTATATGTTAGGGAGGTCTATGGAGTGAAATGCATGCACTTATTTTGCAGGGAAAAATTTGGGATTAAACGGGTTAACTACCACCGGTCAAATATTAGTTCTAGTGTTGCCAGATTTGACTGATTGGAAAATAAGCCAAACATCATAAAAGCAGCCAAATGTTTACTTTTCATTCGGGGATAGGGGTTTAACATGATCTTAAATATCAGTATGGTTATAATATAAGTCTTTTTTTTTCAACAAAATTATTTGGACAATATTTCATTAAATGTTAAAAGTATTCTCCAAACCTTTAAAACAGGAAGCAGCCCAGCGTACAACGTTGCCATGGATGTTGCCATGGATGCCATGGATTAAGTTACGCTATTTTTAGCCTGTTTGTTTACAATTTGGAAAATTATGAACGCCGAATTCCCTATTAGCATGTCCTGTTTGCTGTGTACCATTATATGTATTGAGAACTATCAATGAATTACTTTGATACTGAAAAAAACTTAAAAAGGTGATCATTCATAGGCTAGTTCTGGTTTTATACGGAGCGTCTTTTTTCTGTCTAAGCGGATTTATGGACGTTTTGTCCGATGAACTTTAGAGATAATAATATCAAGGAAAGTGTAAGTCACGCAAAATCTAAAGGTGTGTGCTTATCAAGTCTGCTGTGTGGTCAAATTTGACGTAGTGATGACTGATTGTTGACACTAAACCGCGGCAGTCGGGCCTATAAGGGTTTTGAAGGAACCTACCTTCTACACTGGTTGATTGTGTTGACAAACGGGCCAAACTACAATAGCTAACTTCCTGTTGTTTGTATATAACATTTGCATGTGACCTGTCCCTTTCATCTCACGCAGTATTTTAGTCCCAAACAAACCTCCCCCTCCTGCCTCCCTAGCAAATCGTATATCCGGTTCGTCGTTGAATCCCAAATTTCCGACAGTTTTCGACAGCATTTGAAAGCAGCAGAGCCGTTTGGGCGCCAAACCACAGGCACCACTGATTAAAGCTCAACAATATCCACCATTTTTGAGAAAATAGAGCTATACTCCTAGCTAAACCTAGCAAACAACTATTTTGACAAAAGAGAGGTCTGGTGCTATGTTTACGAATAAGTCTGCCTGGTTTTCAAGCAGTGTGCCACAGACATGTTACAACTTCTGGAGTAAGTATTTAAAACCCAATTGAGATAAATAAATTGTCATAAATCTGATGTATCACTCATGAAAAAACAAAAAAAATAATGCAATAAAAAAATTATTATTTCTTGTTTTTATTCATCAAAAGTTCAATAAACACCTCACTTTTAAAAAGTAGTTTAAAAAAAAAAGTATTTCATGTGTTAAGGCTTTACATGATAAAGAGATGCTGCCATTTATGTTAGCATTATGACTAAATAAAGATTTGTATTGTCTTTAAAAGGAGAATAAATATGCAATATACAATAATAAGTGTACAAATCTCGTTTAGGATCTGTAACTTGGACATACATTTTGCGCACACACTTTGATTTTGGTAGTTGGAGTTGGCTTTTTGGTCATAACATATCTTTGTTGTAGTGCAGGAGGGTGGGACCATTGCTGGTTGGAGGACAGCAGATTATCTTTTCAGTGAAGATGCTGCATGTCCAGATACTGTGAGGTGAAAAGCAGGGTAGCAAAACTGAAAAAAACTGCACATTTTTCATTTAGAAAAAGGCATTCCTCTGTAATCCATTTAAAACTATAACTTTAATTTTGTTTTTCAGGATATTTGAGAGCAAAGATTACCTGTGCAACAAGGTGACAGTTTTTCAGAGCTTGTTTCTGTCTGCCTGTGAGAAGCGCCAGAGTGTAAAGTCTGTGTGCATTGGTCATTATGTGCTGCCTCCAGCCTCGGTGCAGGACGGTGAGGACTACTATATGTTCATTCAAAGCCCCAGGTTTACTATTACTGTGTATGTAATTAGATTAATTGCAAATGTATTAGAAATTTGTGACACTGAAGTAGAATATTAGCTATAAGAGGTTGTCAATCCTCCATCTGGTGGCCCTTGTCTTGATTTTGGTTTTAAGACCTTTAAAGCTTGTTTAATGTAAACTTGTGTTTTATCAAATTCATTTTTTTCTATGTGTCAAAACCTCAGGCAAGGTCATATTATTCCATCAAAGAACTGTAAGGCTACAACCAATAATTATTTTTATTATCAATACATTGACATGACAGTTATTTTCTTTAATAATCAATTGATTGCTCAGTTTGTAAAATGTCAGAGCATTGTGAAAAAATACATCATTATTCCCTGAAGCCCTTGTTAACATTTTGACATATTACAAATAGTAGCTGCTTCACTTTGAAGGCTCAAGCCAAAAACGCTAGGAACCACTTTAATGAATGATTCATTTCAAAGTAAACCACTTTTATGAATTATAACTTGTGCAATGTTCCTCTGATTGCAATTTCAGAAGTGAGAAACGTGGTTGGGAGGTTGATTTGGGAAATAGAGGATGAGCAGGTAGTAGCACAGGTAAGCACACCAGGCAATTACACAGTGGCAAATCACATAAATTACTGTAATCACCACAGTTAAACTGGTTTCTGTTTTCCAGGGATCCTCTAAGAGTTTCAGTTGCCAAACAGACGACGAGTACAGTGAAGAAGAAGTCAGCATAAGCAAGTATGTCAGGCTTCTATGTTTAATATTTAGAATTATATCTCAATAAAATGTAAACTGTCCAGTAAAGTAATTAAGTCCCTATTATTCTTTTTACAGTTATGAACTGTCTGACACAGACTCATCAGAAGTTGAAGCCCCTCTACGTGGTCATTTTCAGGACTATCCATCTAGTAACATGCTTTCTGGTAAGGCATTTATCATTATTTACTATGTGTTCTTTGAGAAAATGTCTGTACTAGTTTCTCATAAGATAACATTAGATAATTGACCTCTGTTAAAGGTCTTGTGCAGTCAATATTTAAATTATGAGGTGATATTCAACATCTGTTAGAAGAAATTTGCTGTGTGTGTTAAGATCTGGCTTTTTTTCTCTTGACTTATTCACTGAAGGGTATGTCAGCATGGACAAGCTGCTAAAATATTCAGGTGATCTGTGTGATTTCCATCCTGGAATGCTCCAACTGTGAAGCTCACACATCAGCAAACATGCACTTCGAGAAAAGCATGTTAAAGAAGAAGTACTAGTTGTGACGTTTGCAGTTTCAAGCTGTAGATAATGTACTAGCAGATGAGTTATGAGTTTGTTTATGTTTGCATTGCCTTCTTACACTCATGTTTGTAGTGCTGATGTATACACTGATATAAAATAAATCAGAGTAACATGGATAATTCTGATCTCGTTTTGTAATTTAGTCCACATTATATCAAAGGAATTGTTTCATCCCTCAAACATAGTCCCTAATTTCTCATGTTCCCCACTGAAATTAACCATCTCTGAAAAAGATAAATGATACGTACTGTATTTGTAATCTGTAATCTGTCTCAGTGTGTGCAGTGCTTCTCAATTTCTGCTATGACAGCAGAATGAGGATAAACTTGCCCCGATCAAAATTGATTAGTTGATCTGAACAGGCATGGATGGATTATAAATCAATGTGCCCCTGGACACAGACATATAAAAGCCCTAACCCTAACCCACCAGAAAGTGCCACAGAAATGATACTTCTGTGCTAAGCTAACAGACTTTAGCTTAGTGTGTAGCATGGTAGCGCCCACCCCTACACAGTGGACTGTCCCGCAGTTGTTTGACCAATCACACGCTTTGTTTTGGTAGCAGCCTCACTGTCAGGAAGCTGACTGCCGTCTGTACTTTGGCACAGAGAGAAAACACAAAACAGGTCCGAGGTTTCTGTCGGTTTCTCGTCTCGCGCCGTCGTCGCCCTGTTAACAGCTCACTGCTGCATGTCGTGATGGCGCAGGAAAATCTGTCCGTGGTGCTGCACTCTCAGGGAGACCTCAGGCTGGTGAGAGACCGACAACAAACTTGTACCATTTGCATGTTTGTCACAGTCTGTGAATAACGGACTGTCGCCTTTTTGCATTTCGTCCATTTCTGACAGGAAAAACGCCCCGTCCCAGAGCCAGGACCTAATGGTATATATACTGTATATAAATATGTGTTTCTATAAAAGAAAATGCCCGATGTTGAGGTGCAGTTTATCACCTTATCAAGCATTTCAAAATCGTGTGCACGTTAGATGATCATTTCAAATGCACTTAACCTCATGCAGTCCTGTTAACTTTGAACAACCTGACTCTCAATTTCAAAGCAGCAGCTGCGTGTCAAAATGCTTTGCAGCTGCACCTCCATTCATTTTCCCACATGAATGTATTTCAAACTGCTGCATAACTACTTTTTGATTCAGTGACTTTGAAATGTATTTCAGAGTCAGAAGTACATTTTGGCATGGCTAAAAAAAATCTGTCTTAAAATATTAGTGCATATTATTATTTGTGCAATTCAACTTACAATGCACTGGTGTCAAGAAATAGACATTCAGTCTAAAATGAGAAAATGAGTGAGAGGTCTGGAATCAGGCTTGTCTGTGGTGTCCATTTTTGACAACAAAATGTGTATCAGTCAGCGTCACTGGGTCCCTGTCTTGTATCCTGTCATGTTTGGTACCCAGAGGTTTTGCTCCAGATGCACTCTGTTGGAATCTGTGGATCTGATGTCCACTATTGGCAGCACGGCCGAATTGGGGACTTTGTACTAACAAAGCCAATGGTGTTGGGGCACGAGGCGTCAGGGCGAGTGGTGAAGGTTGGATCAGCAGTCAAGCATCTTAAAGTAGGTAAGTGGGTAAGTGGTGTGTGTGTCTCAGAGCTGTGTGATAACAGTGGCAGTGTCTAATGCAATGTGCACTTCAGGAATCAAACGTTTCAGCTTTTACATTTCAAACAAATATTTATCATTCTAAAAGGTTATATTACTTATCTCAACTTACAAAGCATACGGACAGAGATATGTGGAGTATTTCTCATACTGCATATGCATTCATGGCACTCTAATGTCACACAATGCACATTGTGTTATGTTACTAAAAACAAGTTCACTTAAGGTGCTAGGACAAACGTTTCCAGTGCTGTGAAGCTGACTTGTGTTTTTTAGGTGACAGAGTGGCCATTGAGCCAGGTGTGCCCCGCGAGACGGACGAGTTTTTCAAAAACGGACGATATAACTTGTCTCCCACCATTTTCTTCTGTGCCACACCCCCAGACGATGGAAACCTGTGCAGATACTACACGCACAGTGCCAACTTCTGTTACAAGTAAAAGTTTTTTTTTTCAAGATTACGTGCCCATGCAGCAGATGTTACTTAACAACTGCCTGATCTCTGACTGCCAACTGACTCTTTTGCCTAATCTTTGCATATATCCTCTTCTGCTTTTCCCCTCCTTTGCTCTCTCCGTTTCTTTGCTCAAGGTTGCCTGATAATGTGACATTTGAGGAGGGAGCTCTGATTGAACCTCTGTCTGTGGGGATCCACGCCTGTCGCAGAGCCGGCGTTACGCTCGGCAGCACCGTGTTCATCTGTGGTGCAGGTAAAAATGAGCCGCAGCGATTAAACTTGCACAATGATAAGTTGAGTCACCAGTTGTTGTAGGAAGATTCCTGCACATTTCAGGGCGTACTGCAAACTAATATAGAAGGGATGATTGCCCTGTATTTAAATAACATGTCTGTGCAAGTAAGGAATCTGGTTTAACACCGTGAGAATCATACTGACTCAACAAAACTCAAGTGAGGCAAAAAACCTGTGAACCTTTACACAGCTCGTATGAGACTTAATATGTAACAAACCCATTGTGTTGAAAAGCCAATGAACATTAAGGTACCTGTGTTAAACAATACCAGGTGAAACAGTTGATCATTTCCTATAAGGGTTAAGTTAAAGCATATAGTATAGGTTCAGTTAGTCTTTTCTTAGTCTTTTGTATGTGAACATTAAAATTTCAAATTCAAAACGTGTTTAAAATAATGCTTGCACATTACTATTTTATGTTTAGAGGTGTTACATCGTATTTCATGCAGTGTCTACAGTCCGCATCTTGTTTATTTCCAGGACCTATTGGGTTGGTCTGTTTGCTTGTGGCCAAGGCAATGGGGGCCTCACAGGTCGTCATCACCGGTAACACACACGCAGCTTATAAACACTTATGTCAACCGAAATGACACAGCATACAGATTCTGGTAGAATTTTTTTTGTCTCTAATCCACTTCTTTCGCTGTGTTCAGATCTGTTCCCAGAGCGCCTGACGGTGGCCAAAGAGCTGGGTGCTGACTTCCAGGTGACGGTGAAGAGAGGAGATGGACCCCAGCAGCTCGCCAAGAGTGTAGAGGACATGCTTGGAGCTCCGCCTCACATCACTATTGAATGCACTGGTGTTGAGAGCAGCATCCAAACTGCCATCTATGTATGTGACTTTTATGTTTGATAATTAATCTACATTTTGAATGCAGGACTTTTAGTCGTAAGGATCTGAATTCTTTCACCACCGCCACCTATTATCTGTCACTTCGTTTCATCCACCGTGAAGAAGAGTTTCAGTATCTGCAGAATCATAAAACAAATTCATGTTATACTTGATTTTTTTTATTTTTTTCAATCAGGCAACACGTTCAGGAGGCGTGGTGGTGCTGGTGGGTCTCAGCTCTGAGATGGCCACTATTCCTCTGATCAACGCTGCTGTGAGAGAAGTGGACATCAGAGGAGTCTTCCGCTACTGCAACACGTAAGAAAATATCTATTATGTTCATCTCTTGTTCTATACGTGAAGGTTTAAAGCAAAGCTGCAGGCAGTTCCCCTATGAGTAACCTTACAGGGAGTAATATTTACAACATTAATGTCCTTGGCTGAAGCTCAACTCATGAGGTAATTATTAGGTATGAGAGAGAACGAACTCTTGAGTAAAATATTTGTCTTGCTGTGTTGCAGCTGGCCGATGGCCATAGCAATGTTGGCGTCAGGTAAAGTGAATGTGAAGCCCCTCGTGACCCACCGCTTCCCTCTGGAGCAGGCAGTCCAGGCCTTTGAAACCACGCGTCAGGGTCTTGGGATAAAGGTCATGTTAAAGTGTGACCAGAATGACCAGAACCCCTGATGTGACCCGCCACAGTGAAACAAAACAGAGTGACTCAGCGTGATAGGCAGACATCCACAAACTGGACATTGACCCTGAGAAAGATAACAGAGCTGGTTTGAAGAGACAGACTAATAACAGCACTGACTGCTCTATCCCCTGCACAAGACATGTAATTAGCATCAAATGGTACGAGTGATTATTTTATGATGATCAACTTTGTTATATAACCAACATTTAAATTGTTTTATGATTGTTTATCCTTTGCAATTCTTTTGCATCTGGAATTTAAATAATTTTAAACACTGTAAACTTGGTAAATAAACCCTTTAAATAATCAAATATGAATTGAAGTGTGTTGGATTTCTTTATTATAGTTCTTTTTCTACACAACCTGCAACTCCTAATTATAGACATTAGGGGGAACCAGAGGCTCAAAGTGGAATCATTGGCATGCAATTGTACCAATTCCATGTATGGCATTAGCATACAGTATGTACACTTTACTAGTTGTCTTGATAAATGTTTTTATAGTTATTTTACTAGAAATCAATGTATTTTAGAGTGCAGGAAACAGATGCATGTCAATCCAGCTGCAAGATTGGAGTGCCAGTCAGTTTAAAATCATAATGTTTTTCTAAAGATTTAATCCCTATTTTCTTTTCCAGAATCTCATGGAGCAGTCTCACCACCATCTTCAATTTATTATAATGTTTTTCCAGCGATGAGCTGCCGAGTGACACCCAAAGATCAAATTTAGTGTGCACACAGACATCTAAGATATCTAATTAATTTAATTACTTTTCCAGTATGAACACACTGTACGCTCAAAACTTGCTCCAGTTCCACACGACATACGAATATTATGCACAGTATGAACAATATGATCATTGGAATAGTTTACTATTTTTCAGTTAGTGAACAAGAAAATAATGTATTGTACAGTTTTGTACTTGCAGGAAAAAAATACAACACAAGTGCCAATGCAGATCAATCAAATGGAGGCTTTGGAATGGCACCAACAGTTAAAGCTCACAAAAAGAAAGCTCCTGCTGCCTTGTCCATTTTTTTCAGCTGTGAGCAGCTCTGCTGTTACCTGTGTGTGCATTGCATCATGGGAAACACCATACCTCAACAGTAAACTCAAAAATCAAGTAGGTTTAGTCTGCATATGGATTTCTTTGAGCAGACATTTTCGTTTCTTTTGCAGCGTGAAGACACTACAGACTGGGACTTGCTCACAGTTAGTATGTGGGGAACTGGGACACAGCTGTGCTTTTCCTGCAGTGACAAGCAAAAATCTCTGCTGTGAAAAAAGTTTTCTTTCCACACCACATAGTAATGTGTGCCGTATGAACAATTTAATAATTGTAATGATATACTGTTTTGTAGTTAGTGTATAAACAAAGCAATGTACTTTACAGTTTTGTGCAGGAAACGATGCAATACGTGCACCAGCAAGCAGACATTGGTCAAAGTACGACTTTGGAGCGCCAATGTCATTTAACTTCATAAAAAATAAAAAAAATTTTTTTAAACATTTTGTTTTCCAAGATCTGGCATCGTCATACCTTCTACAATTTATTCTCCTTTTTCAGCTGTGAGCAGCTCCTCTATTTCTTCATATTTAAAACCTGCTTATGTGACTGAAAGTAAGACTCTTTCTGAGGCAAAATTGACACAAGTCAAAAGTTTGATTTACTATATATATATATATATATATATATATATATATATAAATTAAAGGTATGAGACAGTCAAAAATTGACGAATCTCATCATTTTGAATGACCATGAGTTTTTATTTTTGTCATATATAACTTTTCAATAGTTTTTTATTTTGCTGGTGGCAGTGGGCTTCCATAAAAACAGACTAACTGTGAAAGTCAAAGTAGGTGCACAGGCCACGCNGTTTGATTTACTATATATATATATATATATATATATATATATATATAAATTAAAGGTATGAGACAGTCAAAAATTGACGAATCTCATCATTTTGAATGACCATGAGTTTTTATTTTTGTCATATATAACTTTTCAATAGTTTTTTATTTTGCTGGTGGCAGTGGGCTTCCATAAAAACAGACTAACTGTGAAAGTCAAAGTAGGTGCACAGGCCACGCCTTCATATGACAATACACAAACATTTCAGAAACAGTTTGCAGTTTGATCCAGTCCAACAAAACCAGCCAGGTTTAGCTCAGGTTTTATTATCTTGCCACAATGACATGATACTACTTTACGAAGCATGCACACAGATAATGTTCATATGGTTAAAATTGTACTACGATGCATTGTAAAGCCATTACTCTGCTGTAAGGCTTTTTTCTGTCACAGTGTGTGATTCACAGTTCTCTCTTTCCCTCTCAAGACTGAAAGCCAACATACAGGTGGGAAGATGTGACTAAACCTGTGTGTTTTGTTTAGTTTTTTTTTAACATGAGCACAATACTAGACACGTTAATCTTTATGTACAGACATTCTAATACTGCTTATGGCAATGGGACAGCTCACACAACACAGTTACATTCACAATCCACTCATAGTATTCATGAGTTTCAGTCAGGAACACTAAAGATGAACATACAGTAGAGTAGCACGCAAAAGAAACTTCATTTTTCATACATGTGACTTTGATATCAAAAGCATAATTAATGCATGTTAGAAGTGTAATTCCGTTGCTTGTTATTTAAATGTGTGAATGTTTGTACATGAGATTTAGAAAAGACCATTCAGAGGTTGAACTTGTGTATTGCCGTAAAATGACGTAAATCAAAAGGATATGGCGTTTCTCCCATAAACCCCTGCTGCAAGCACTGGTTTGATTCACATGTACATAATATATATCAACTTACCAACATTTCAAACACTAAAGTAATTCCCCTTTTTCACTGGCAACCACTACAATATCCGGCATTTAATTGTGTCTTTGCCATCATCAAGGCCTGCTTTCAATTCAACAGCAAGATTCAATAAATATTTACAATGCAGCTGTGGCCCTTCCCTCCCCACTGCCTTCAGTTACAATATTAGCAAATATGTATTTACATGACAAATAAATAAACAGAGAAGAAAATGAAACTATACAAGAAGTATAGTAGAAGTATCATATTCCATTACATGAATATAAAAAAAACAAATTGTGATGCAGTCACTCGATAAGTCCATACACACGATCACACACAGAAAAGCACAGACAGGACAAATAAATAACAAACATTATCCACTCACGCACACGTACACACAAACATACACACACACACACACATACATACACACGCTGTCTCTTCAGCTCTAAAGATGGAAAAAGCGTCTCATGTCAATAAAATGGCCATTGCATGTTAATAAGCACAGACAAGGGAGAGATGAAGATTTGAAGTCATCAGCTCAAAGAAAAAAAAAAAAAAAAGAGAGAAATAAATCGACAGGGAGAAGCCGTCCTCCCCCCCGGTCACCGCTCAGCTTGGTTTGCCCTGTAAGATAACCAATCACAGCTGACAGCCCGTCATGGGGAACGGTCCCTGGCCATCGTTCATATGTACATAGGTGTCTCCTGTCCTGTTAGAAGTCTGAACATGGCCGCCGGCATAGTCTTCATGTGAATCTGCCAGTGAGAGAAATAACATCACGATCTCAAACATTTATTCTGTGTGAAAACAGAAAAATGGATTGTGTGTGTGTCAGTTTGTGTGTGTATTTTTGTGCATTAATATTCTGTCTTTGTCAACTTTCAAAGACCAGTAATAAAGATTCTGAACTCCAAAGCTGGAGTTTCAGCAGTTTCTACCCCATTAACACCAAAATTGAACTTTGAACCCTAAAAGATCATTTATGTTGTGTCTAAAAACATTAAATATAACTTTTGTGTAGTGTTCTGTACCGTATATAGCAGACTTAAAATGTAAAAAGTAGTGTGAAATTGACTACACAGAAATCAAACTAAAACGTTGGTGATGGGTTCAATAGTTTGTATAGTTTGTATAGTTTAATGTATGTTTCTGACTACTCCAGTGATCGGGTATTACGCTTCCACAGAGTTGTCAGAGACAGAATTTAAAAAATAAAAAAGATCGTCAAAGTAAAATTGAAGCAGCACAGACCGAGATGTCCTGACTTTTATTGCTGTAACATGCTGGATTGTAAAGTTCCCATTATGCTGGTGAACTTCATCTTCTGTTAGACTTGTGCTGCTTGATAAATGCCTACACACAATGCCCCAGTTTTGTACGGCAGGCTTTCAGTTAAAAACGTGTTGTCTCCAAGCGCAGGCTGAAACAACTCGTCAAGGTTATTTTAGTAAACTGAATGTGATGTGTAAAACCCGTGGCAACCTGTGTGCAATCTTTCTATGCTGTGTATAGTCATTATAAAATAACAGTGATAGTAAAAATCACAGATATTTGCTACAAATTTGCACATGTGCATTTGCATGTCTTTGTCTTCTGTGTGAGTGTACAGTATGTGTGCGTTTCAGTTTAACCTCGCCAACAGAGTTCGAGAGGGCCTGGACGATTTTCTCATGTGCTGTGGCCACCACACTCTGCCCGTTGATCTCAATGATCCTGTGACCCACACGGACTCCACCTCGCTCAGCGATACCTCCTCGCATCAGACTGCATATCTGATGTTTAAAACACACACACACACACACACACACACACACACACACACACACACACACACACACACACACACACACACACACACACACACACACACACACAAAAGTAAAAGCCATTGGAAGATTAAAATAGCTGCAGTAGGATGGGGATGGCATCCGAAAAAGGAGGTGTTAAGGTTAGGAACGATAGTTTATGTTTAAAAATCCAATGAAAAACGAATACCACATTAAATCTGTGCTAAAGATAAGGGTTTTCTTTAGCGGGGATTGTATTAGGTGTGTAAAAACTGTCTGCGTCAAAACAGCAATTTATCACAGCTGACACAGCGTTTCTTCAGCGTATCCAATACAGAGGAACTAAAATAATGAGCAGATTAATCTTAACTGAGACAGGAATGTGAAACAGAAACATACCATATCAATACAACATATATCATACTAAACACCAAAGTTAACAATTTGTCCACAGGAAAAACACAACAAGGCATTAACATTTTTTTCTTTTTTTTTTTCTTTTTCTTTTTACAGACATCTTTTGTACTAATATCAAAGTAATCCTCCGACATGCTCATGGTGGACAGAAAGAAGTCAGATTTAAACTTACAATGCCGTTCTGGACACTGAAGCCCAGCTGATACTTCAGATCTGGCCTCTTAATGAGGACAGTGGTAACAGGAGGGCAGCTGACGATGTTCATTTTCACCTGGACCTGGTTCTTTAAGCCCTTTAAGACACACAGAGAGACGCACACAAACATAAAAAAAGGCTTGGTCATTATCACAAAAATTATGTGGTTAACTTGTTTTAACTTGTAAAATATCCAACAGCTTCAGCTGCCTCTTCCAGCCACACTCTTGTACACACCATCAGTGTCTCTGTACCTTAATGATTCCCTGACAGGTGGCGAGTGGCAGCCCCACGAGGCTGGTGTTGTTGATGGACATGATCTGGTCTCCGATGCTGAGCTTGCCAGAGCGAGCCGCTGGCCCGCCGTTCATCATGTTGGCTAAGATAACTGTGGGCAGAATGGAGCCCCAGCCGGACTCCACGATGACCACACCCAGGATCTCCCCTTTACTCTTCTCCAGCTGCAGCTGTGGAGCGGGAGGAGGAGCAAACAGTTTGTTGGTCATTTTTATGTTTGATCATGTTCAGAAACCGACCATTCATCGTTGAAACCATGACCGGATCACACTGATCATTGATTTGAACATGTTCTAGTGCAAAGACACAGATATTTCAACACTATTCTCAGCGTTTCTTTGTTTTCACTCTGATAAAACCACAACAGAGTCACAAATATTAGTCTGTTTGCATCAGTGTGTTTCAGTCTCTTCTCCCTGAGGTATTTGCTGTGCTGAGAAGGACCTGATTCAGCTACAAATTGCTGGAAAATGTGCAGAGAACCCGTTTTTACTTAGAACATATTCCTAATTTGACTTGTTCTAGCTCCCCTCCATGGATCAAAGCAGGAATCTGTTGTATAACAGCAGCTGCAGCTCAGAGAGTGGGGCTGGGAAATACATACTGTGTGATATATACAGCAACATGAGACAATTCAAAATGGTAACACCTTAAGTCCCCCTAGTTAGCATTTTTAAGTAGTATATAAACATTTCATAAATGGTTAATAACATACTATGTTGTAGTTACAAGCTAATATAAGGATATTTTAATTGTTTATTAATGCACGGTCTTTGTCAACAATTGTAACTTATCCCATGAATTCATATTTATATTATTACAACTGTGTTTTACTGTATTGCTCTTCTGTTTATACACTAGCCTCCACTTATGTTTGCCCACATGAGGAATCCTAGCTGTTAAGAAATACATCAATAAACCCTTATACACTGATTAGAACTACAATGTAATGTACTTTAAACCCTTTACTAAGTGTTTATATTCTGCCTATAAATACTAAATACGGGGAATTGAAATAAAATGTTACCCACTAGACTATTGTAGGTAATGTGGTAAATCATTATCTTCTATTCTATCTATCTCAAGTGTGCAACTAATGATTACTTTCATAATGATAGTTCATAATATGCTGAATATTTTCTTCACTGATCTTGAAAACAATGTCGTTTAAATGTTTTTGTTTTGTCCGACCAACAGTCCGAACCTCAGATAAATGTAGTGCAGAAAAAAGTACAATATTTCTGTGGAAGAGAAGTAGTCAGTAGCAGAAAATGGAAATACTCAAGTAAAACACATCAAGTACATCAAATTTGAACTTAAGTATAATACTTGAGTAAATGTGCTTAGTTATTTTCCACCACTGACCATATCAGGCCTTAATTTCAGCAGCATCTTTACGAGCAGTTTTGAATCTGCACCTCAAAGTCTCGCCTGGTGTCATTTCAGTGAACAATGTGACAGTGTTAACCACCACCATGTGTTTAGGGTGAATATGTGTTTATGTTAGGCATAAACACAAAAGATTACTAGTTATTTATTTATAGTCATTTATTACATCATTATTTCACAAGCACGTCCAACCACTGTGCACATCTCAATACTGTCTGAATGCAGAATACATTTTCCTGCTACTTGCACACACTTGGAGCCCTGAGCCGTGAATTTATTCTCAACACAGTTGGTTAGGAAGCTTTAGTGCTTCAAGAAAGCCCAATTTCCCCATCACTACAAATTACTCATGTGCCTCTAATATAACAGCTGTGTGGTGGTGCCCATGCAGCCTCTCTGCTCATACAGCAGAAACTGTTTCACGGTTTCTAATTCTCTTAAAACCCCCAGTAATGCTCTCAGGGCACAGTGTTAGGTAAAGGAGAAATCCTACAGCTAAAAACAATGTTAGAGTTGACATGCTCTTAGTCGATTTTCCTGTACCATCTGCCTCTTGATCTGTCCAATTAGTTACTGTATACTTGTGTGTTTCTGTAATGGGCCTGCAGCATGAGTTTGATTTGTGCCACACATGTGAAGTCTTTGTATTTATGTCTCATTTTTTTCCTGCACTGACACAAGAAAAAAAAAAAACCTCTACAGAGAAAATACATTGTGTGTAAGTTTTGTGCACGTGCACTAAATATAGACCAACCTCTTTGCAGTTTTCAGAGTTGGAGAAGTGAATGAGGTCGTCATTGTACATCTCCTGGGTGTTGATAATGTCGCTGTACTCCTTCTGGCTCAGGTCCTCGGGGTTAATGCCATTGGCTCTCAGAAACTCCTGGTAAGCTACGCTGAACGCCTGGCCGATGGACTGAGCGATAAGCTGGGCCTGTGCACAGAACAAGCAGGAATCATGACATAAATGTGTTTGTGATCTTGCATTGTTAGATCCACAGAAGCTTATGTTCAATCAGCTGCATATAAATAACAACACAGTGGGGGAAAAAAGCATCCAGAGACATCAAGCAATAGTGGCACTGAGTGTAACAAGAATATGTTGAAGCATAATATAAACTGAGGAGAGGAGGGCAGAAAAGAACAAAGACAGGAACGCATCCCGCTCTGGTTTCAATAAAAAAAGGATTAATGAAGGCAATTAGCAGAAAAAAATAAAAAAAAATCTACTTAATAGATAAGTCTACGTAAGTTAATTGTTTGTTTTTACCACAGTGATGGAATGATACACAATTTCAGTTTATCAAGTGTCATCTTTAAGTTACAGAGATATTCCAGCTCTGAAGCAGTTGTTGCCAACCAGGAGTACTCTAGTGGGTAAAACAATAAACAAAACAGAGATTGTTATTTCAGTAAAAACTATTAATTAACATATATGTGTTTAATATTTACATTGTGTATTGAACCAATAAATTATCAGCTATGACACAATGACTTCACAGGGCATGTCTTCAACCAACCTCAACCAAGTAGCACGATGCAAACTTGTCCAAAACTGGTGAAAAATTGGACTAAATATGAAGATAAAACTTCCTGGATCACTGTGTGATGTTGTAATAATATCCACTTTTATATAATTACCAGTGTTAAAAAAACATCCAGTTTGACATAATCCCAAACACTTTTTAAAGACAGTGAGCGGTATTGATGAAGCAAAGCTCATCTGATAGGGCTGTGGGGGTTGTGAGCATAGTGTACTGCTATAAAGCAGCCCCAGTGCAAAAGACATTTGGAACGAAGGAAAGGAAAAGTTTCAAAAAGTGAAGTTAGTAAAACGTGAACATGTAAAAAATGAAAACCCGAAGACTTATGCTGGCTCTGAGAGATAATGTAGATCAAGAGAGTAAAAAGGGCACCTCGTTTTGCAAAGCCATATTTTCCCTACTTCCCAATTTAATTGAATTCTACACTTGCATATAAATCTCCTGCAGAATTTGCAGACATTAATGCCCCAAACTCTCAAAATCAATACACTGTAAATTAGTTCTGCAGAACAATAAAAAAGTCAAAGATGGGCAAACACTGCATACAGCCAGTAATAACAGAAACAGTTTATAAACTGATGGATGAGCAGCTGAATGTTTCTATTATAACTCTGGTCGGCCTTTAAAACCTGGCAGCAAAATTAGACGAAGAGCGGACAGATTGGAGTCCAGCCCTTATACTGACTGGCACAGACGCTGAGTTGCTGGCTCTTCTGTACAATGTTGTTCATGTTGCCAAGTCTTGCTGAATCTGTTTTAACAAGACAAGCAGCAGCTCTGTGGTGAAAAAATACATCAAAAATCAAAAATCAAAAAAAGCCCCGCCAACTTACATCATTTCTCGTCTGTGGGTTGCTCTAATTGGTTATTGAAGGTCGCACAACAACATTTTTTAGATTTTCTGAATATTAGTAACAATATTTGTAATAACGTGGAGCAAATATTAAAAAAAACCCAAAAAGATTAAAGATAAACAAATAAAATGATGCCTTGGAGCCAAATGGAGGAAAAACATTTGATACAGGTGATAAATGGGAACCTGAAATAATATCTGACAATCAAATGACACTTAAAAAGCAATTTAATTTCTTTCATAAAAACATCAACAGGCACAGCAGGTTTGTGAACTTGACAACACAGGACACACTTACATCCTCAGACTCGAAGACATGGCATATCATTTTGTACTGCTTCTTTGCCTCGGGTGCCCCAGGCGTAGTTTCAATACAGTCCTGTGAGGCTGTGCGTGGCATCCGGCGTCTTGCCATCAGGACCACGATGTTCCCAATATCAGCGATGTAGGATATAGTACGGAGTGCGTTGTCCATCATCGTTTCCTGTTGGCATATGAAGCGGAATCACTTCCCTCAAAGGCAAAATCAATGAAAATCAATGAAATCTATGAAAAGGGAACAACTCATGTAACCGTTATTTGCATGCACAAGTAACTCAGTAAAACCACAAAGAGTGAACCACAACTGGACCATGATACAGGCAGTTCAACTGTGTTACAAATATGTGCCGGTGACTCCATGTTGGGCCCAGCAAATGGAGAAATCACTGCATCACAATTGTACATTGAACTGACAAAATGATGTGTTAATGCATATTTCCACACTGAGCTTTTTATACAAGTTCTCTGTTACAAACATAACTGTGAGGAATATTTTGCAGCTGTTACTGTTTTTTTATCGATTCAGCCAACAGCCTGTTTCAAATAATATTTGAGAATTTTAAGTACCTGTGTGCAGCATATTTGTTGCCTTTCTTTGACAAAGCTGCATGATTATTTCAGGGCAGAGAGTGAGATGAAAGTACTGTTGATAGAAAACATAAAGGCCCACTTTTGACTGAATTGAAAACTGGTGCATAATCTCACCCAATTGCGTCCAGTAAATTAGATCTTGAGTACATGTTCATCCGGAAATAATGAACAGGTGCACAAAAAAACTGGATATCTGAGTGTTTGTGTTGATGGAACAGAGTGATTTGAATGGCGTAATCATGTTTGCTCACTCAGCCTACTAACTGTGTTGCGTCATGATATAGATTTTGAGGGATTATGTCTGAACATAACTATGAAACAGCATTTTAGAGAAGATATGGACTGCAAAAGTGAATCTGTGAGTTTGCGGAGAGGAACTTATATTTGTTCACGTTTTATGATAACACACAAAATTTAATTTCAGCTTAAATTAAATTCACTTCATTGACCATTTCTGGTGGTTTTATTATATTTGCCTAATTAGTGTTGTTGTTGTAGCCCACCATTGGAGTTGTTCTTATTATGAATCAATGTCAGAAACCCCATGCAGGCTGCACTGAGCCTTTTAATTGCAGAAAGAAGGCATTCTACTCAGAATCTCTCTCTCAAGAGTGCCAGGACCAGTGGCAACCAGATGGAAAAGGGAGGAAGATAGACACTGCATTGCAGCACGTTAGCTTCTGCCAGGTGGCTGCCCACACACACACACACACACACACACACACACACACACACACACACACACACACACACACACACACACACACACAATCTGACACTCTGCTCAGACGGCTCAGACAGCAGCTATAAGACTGAAATACTGCAAATGAATCATCTCTCACATATACATTTAACTGAGCACAAAGCTCTATTCATGATCTCACGAGCTGCAAAGCTCCCAGAAACATCTCTGCTTCTATCAAAGACTCCACCTCCTATGAAGACTTGTACTGCTGCTTCACACAGCTGCGTGCTGTAAAACTAAAGGGCGAGAAAACTTTGTCAAAGCTTCTGCAAGAATGGAAAGAAGCTTTGTTAACAAAAAAAAAAAAGAAAAGAAGAAAAATTCACAAAGACCTTCACAAAGTCAAACTTCAATCTGAATTTTTTACTAGGCATGGCTCTAAAATAAACGAAAAAAACATTCTGTAGTCCATATTGTAACAGCATTTTAACAAATGACTGATCAAGCAGAGGTGTGGTCATTATTTGGCTATTCATACCAATGTTCATCTCTGAAGAAACATACTAAAACAAGCAGGGCAGATTGTGCTGCAGTCAAACAGCTTGCTCAGTACGTTCCCTCTAAGTCAGACTCCATGCGCAGATGTTTGTGCAACATTTTTTGGCTTTGCACAGTCTATTCTTATCCTCAGTTAAAGGGAACTCTGACGGTGACGTCATGAGATTAAAAAGCAAATAAATAAATCAGAATCAGTGGTGGGGTTTCATAAGAAGCAGTTTGTGTCAACAGTTAAGCTGCTTTTATGATGACACAACAACACTCCCCTGATATGTAGCCTTGTATAGCTCAGTGGGTGGTAGAGGTGGGAAAAACCGGTGAGAAAAGACACTTCAGACAGAAACACAGAGTGTGTGTTCTTGCTGGTACTCACCTGTGAGTCTGCGTTGAGGACTTTGATCCTCTGGGTGGAGATGAACAGATCAACCTCAGTGAGGGTTTGAGCATCTCCGTCTGCACTCTGGAGAAACATACAAACAGGAGTCGGTCACATCAACCTCTTTGACTTGAAATGCTCAAGATCTTTGTACCAAGCTTGAGTATTCACAGTTATTCACAACTGCCTGAATGGAGTCTGTGTTAAATGTAGGAAAGTCTTAGTTTAGACATCCAAAATGCATGCATCATTTAGGGTCCAGCGAGAGAGATGCTTGTTAGATGGACAGGCTGTTAAGACTAAAGGTGTGGTGGAAAAGGCAGAAAAAGAAAAGCATTTGGCAGTGGTGTTCGTTTACATTAACTGCCCTGGCACGAGGATGGCGAGCTGGCATGGAAACAAGAAACAGCTTAACACTAAACCCTTACCAGCCGGCTGGTACACGAGTGAGAGCAATGTAGCTCTCCCTCTGATCACTTTGTGCTGCAGACTAATACAATTATATTTTAATTCCTTTAATAAAAATTGCCTGAAGCATTTAAAATAAGGCAATAGTGTGAAAAACATTAACAAAACAGATATAGCTGTAAATAAATATTTCATGTAATAAATAATGAATCATTTATTTGAGACTGTGGCTTATAAAATTCATGAGTAATTTTTTATCCCTACCAAGTGTCTGAAAATGCACAGAAACTAAGGAAAGATTAGAAAAAGATGTGATTAGGTTGTAATCCACCTTTTAGCTGGACCCGATTGCAGCCATACTTCCTTCTGAAAATCCAACTTGTCTTGTGGATTTGATGCATGAGGTTATCATTACAGGAGAAAAGAAAATCAGCTTCTTCTGATGGACTTCCGCCTGTATGATTGATACAGGCGGAAGTCCAGCCAATGATAAGTCTAAAAAGAAGCAGTTTTGTGGTTCTGAAAACTGATGCGACATGTTTGATTAAAGCTAAACTGTGATGTCAAGTTATACAAAGATATAACAGAAATATACAATGGAACAATAAATTGAGACCACAAATTTAGGGCACCTGACAAATAACCATTTCTCCACAGTGTTAAAAAGTTATATGATTTTTCTTCTTCTTTATTTATTTATAACATAAAATGCATTCAGCCAGAGCAGAGGTTGTTTACAGATGATCCCTCTCTCCGCAGTATTTCAGGATCACTAGAGTGAAAAGAGGCAAGATATGAATGAGAATTAGAGTGAGAGTCGTTTTCTGCTTAAGTTGGTGTAAACTATGTTAATCACACAAAATTAGACATGCACTGAATTACAATCTCCAAAACACATAATTTAACTCACATGAGGGTTACGGTGATGTAAGTACAAAGAAGAAGTAGTTGAAATTAGTTTTTGCAAACACAAGCTGCAGCTGATGACATGAGCTCTGTATTGGGTTAAGTGATGTTCTCTTAGGTAAGATGAAGTCGTACAGTATGTCTTTAGCCCTGAGGTAAAAGGTCAATATATTCAGTATGCTGTGCTTTTTTGTCAGCAAAAACTAGACAAAGTATTGTAATTTCTGTTCTTGATATATTCATAATGTCAGGGAACTGTGGCAACTGGCTAGTAAACATTTTTACTGACTAAAGAAACCTCAATCACAAAACAACCAAATCCCTCAAAGCTTCCCTTCTTCATCCTAAAAAAAGAAGCTTAAATTAACTTAAAAATGTTATTATCGCACTTATATCACATACATCAGACACAACTAATATAACAGAGCCTGGGTAAGTGGTTAATCTTTTGTCCTTACAGTGTGTCATTACACCCTTCAACATACATTTATACTCTCATGACACAGTTACACAGTGTTGTTTTGTACATACAACTCTCTCATACACAGTAATAATGGCACTGTATTAAGAGAAACCCAAGAAGTAATATAGGCTGGAGCTTCTCCCGTAATGTCCAGCTGATATGACTTCTGCTGCCTTGTGGTCACAGTGGCTGCATATAAAATCGCGTCAGTGTGTGTTATTAAATTTGGTTTCAGTGGTTCTTCAGTCTTGTGCCTTACTACACAACTTCAATCAGTATAAAAAGCCCTTTTACGAAAAGATTTTTGGTGTGCCTGGTTAAAATCTGCCATTCCAATTTTGCTGATATTCAGACATTACTGAAAATATACAGACTTGTGTGACCAGTGTGACCATAGTTTAGACCAAACTTTCTACCACCTTTAGGCTTCTGAAAGACTGTTGCTGCCAAAATGCATAGCTGTTCACATAAAGAAAAACATGTTTGCTTAAGGTTTGAAAAAAAAACAAAGATTTGTTCAACTTAATGAATGCACTCAGAAATGTGCGAGACACAGATATGAGAGGATACGCACACACGGGCAGGCACAAATGAAATGAAAAAGGAAAGGTGAGAGTGAAGGGAAAGTGGCTTAAGGGTCTTTCTTTTGCTCTGTTTATTACACACCGCCTTTTTCTTGATTTTGGCAGCCTTCTGTACCCTCTGGCAGGCAGGCAGGCAGGCAGGCGTTGGGACGGGACAAGGTCAGCGGATACGGGAGCACAAAAAACAGGAGGAAGAGGAGGAGGAAATAAAGAAGGTAAATAAAAGAAGGTAAGACAGTAGAGCCTCAAACCAAACGGCAGGTGTGCTATCGCTGCTCTCAGAGACAGAGAGAGAGAGAGAGAGAGAGAGAGAGAGAGAGTGACAGAGACAGAGGGAAAGAGAGAGAGAGAGAGGTGGTGTGTGTATTTGAATGTGCTTGTGTGTGTGTTTGTGGAGATAGCGTCTGCACAGCCATGTTGGTTATCAGATACAAATCAAAACAGCAATTACAGAGGGTAATAATTGCTTTTTCTCTTTTAAACACAGCAAATCAAAAGCGTGCAGACATGAATTGACACGGTTCCTGCATTCTTGACATCTATATAAAGTTCAATTAGGAGGGTCTAGAGGTTTTTTTTGGATGTTGTTTATTTCTATTAATCAGTTTAATATATCAAGTTTCAGTTAATTTGTTTATTTACCAAACGAAAGAAAGATAGTAAGAAGCCCATTCTATTCTAAAAGAATTACAGCTTACAAAGTCAACAAAGACGATAATTCAGGTTGTGTGTATGGGCTCTGCTTCTACCACCTTCCATGCTCATGTCACAGTCTAAACACTATTACCAGGAGATAAAACAATCAACAACACACAGAGAGGCAGAGGAGGGGATAAAGCCCTGAGCAAGGATTTAAACTGTGCGCTTGGGGTTTGTTGTTTGGGCTGCATCAAAAATAAATAATTAAACAAATACATAAAAAATACAAGGTCGAGTCACTGAAACAGCTTAGATAAAGATGGAGGCACTTTTCCACAGTTAATGTGTCTGATTAGTTCAGTTTATTGGAGGTGGCCATACAGTTGTTGGCCTTAGATAAGTAATCTTTTGAAGTACTCTTAGCACTTTGTAATCTTTCAAAATCAACCCTTCTGTGTAAGGTTCAAGCTGAGCTACCGCCCCCTCTCTCCATCTGCCACCGACCAGAGGAAATTATCTTGACCCTCATTACATTTCCGAGTGTGAGACTGGATGTTTGGCTGAGCCACTGTGCGGAGCTCTAACTGCTAAGACTGCCATTAGTGAAAAAAAGCAAGTAGAGTAAACAGCCCAAAGGGAAGAGTCTTTTTCGGGTTTTCATTTTGTAAAGTTTCCTCCTCCGTGATCAGCTCGCACGCAAGACACACATCAGAGGCTTTCAGCGGCTTCTACTGCTCTGCTGAGGAGGAGCTGAGCAGGGGGGTAGTAGACAGCAGGGAAGAGTGACTGGGGGTGGGGTGGGGTGGGGGTGGGGGGTGGGGGGGTAGCTGCATAAATATTACATCAAACAGAGAGAGCATCATGGCAAAAAGATCTGCATAAATAACCTATACTGCCTTGCTACAATTTACCTGGTATATTTCTTTTTGCTCAGTTCAGCACTACAGGGTCTAAGTGCCTTCCTGTGCTTGTACTACTTGTCTGGATGCTGGAGCAGTATGACTGATCTACACTGTATGTGTGGGTGGGGGGGTTCGTGTGCTGTCAACTGTGTCCATTTCAATGTCAACCATTAAATGTTGTTTGCTGTACAGCCATTAATTTGTTCACGAGGGACAAATCAAGGAGATAATGGACGACTTCATGTTCAATGGACTTGTTCCAAGCAGGGGAAAGCATTAAAAGGTGATGGCTAACCGTTGCCATGGTTTCATCCTGACAAGAGTTTTTGTAGGGAAGGCAACTGTGCATGACAGAGAGTGAGCGAGCGAGCGAGTGAGTAAGAATAAAACACAGATTTGACAGATGTGAAATGATGCCAGTAGACATCCTCATTGTGGTGAAAATGGCTTTTAGACTGAAAGCAGCCAGCAGGCCAGAAGACTTGAAGATCCTGGTCTGCCACTTTTCCTGTCACCCTTTTTCTTTGTTTCAGATTGCCCATCAATTGGATTGTTGATAGAAATACTTGCAGGCATCAGTAGCCATTTCTAGCCCTCCTCACCCACAATTTGATGAACACTAAGACTCTTTCTTTGAGCCTGCGTGTGGACCACTAACCCTCGATCCTAAGAAGACGTGGGACAAATGACACTATGCTGAAGCTTAAGTAGTACTAGGACTAGTGAGGTATGAGGACAGGGACTTAATCATCTCAGTCTGTCCCTTAATTAAAGGATCAAACCACATGCTTTTTTTACTTAAGGTTACACAACCATAAGGAACCTGCAAAATGTGGCTAAAATAAAAAACAATGCGACCAATTTTAGAGGCAAAAATGGATCTCTTCACTGGACACAGAGTAGAGTTCATTGAATTTGGCTGCTATTTATTTTTTAATGCCTCTCTGATGTTTGCTGATACCATGCACCTGGATCTTGATCATGAAAGCTGACCTAGTATCTCAAACTTCACTGTCTCTGTCTCTCTTTCTCTACTGATTTAATTCCTGACGTATCCCACTGGACAGCTATACTCACATGTATCCATCTCATCAGTGACAAGTCTCATTACAACTCGTAAGCTTCTAAAAGTAGACCACTACACAGGAGGTCATTCAATATTTAGAAATACAGCCAAGCTTGTTTTCACATGAGAGGAGGATAAAAGAGACTGGAGTCTGGGTAGTAACTGTGCACCAAAACATCAGCACTGCATTAAGTCATCACGTCATGAAACAATGTTCTTTGATCACACCTGGCCTCTGAGTCCATGAGTAGAAAATGCCAACTTTTTGAAGAAAGCCAAAAAGTTGAAACTCTCTTTCCTGAAAGATGGAAATTTTGAGTTTCTGTGAAGATGGACACAAGCAGTAACAAGTGATGAACAAAGCAAACAAGCTCATCGAAAATAACATGATCTCATTTAAGCAGCACTGATACCATCCACAGTAGTTTTCTGAAACTGCACTGAAACAACATCATCACAACATTAGAGAACAGCAGGGACTGAGTGTCAACAAGGGAAATATAAGGTTTACATGCCAGCAGACCCATTATCCTGCCGGCTGTGCCAAACACACGCCCTGTGGCCCAATCTGGCCAAGTTCTTTAGCTGCCCTAGAAGGCCACTCATGCCTGGTATATGACTATGATGCTTTGACATAACAGCTCTGATGTCCATGTACATTTTATTCGGACCAATCTGGACCTTGACTAAAAATATCTCATAACTATTAAGCAAAAATCCCAAAACATTCAAACAACATGCTGAAATAGCAGGGTTTCACTTGTGTGCTTGAATTTGTGGGAATGAATAAATATTCCCTTCCAGATACAGTAATGTGAGAGATGTATTCAGACACTCTATAACAAACAGGATCGAAGATGCAGTATTAGCCATGTAAAACTGCTCAACATATTTCCTGCAGGTCTTCTCTATATTTTGACAGAGCGTTACCAATGCATCCTACGCAACAACAAGGCGGCTGTAACATTGCGCTGGCACCTCTGGGGAGAGGAGAGAGAACTGCCATCATATTAAAATGCTCTTTGAGAGCGGGACAGCAAACCAAAAGCACTGATCGGAGGCTGTCTCTTGGGGTGTGAACAAACACATCTTAACAACACCTCTAGGGGCCTGAAATAGGTTAGAGGGGAATAGGCTCTCCAATAGCTGTTTTCCATTTCAGGCACTTTTTTTTCAGGGACCTTTCTAAGTACTCAGGAACTACAATCTAAATTTAGTTCCTGGTACCCAAAAAGTCCAAACTCTGGTGCTAGTACTTTGCAATGACTCAGGAACTACCAGGCAAGACTGTGTCACTGTGTCATTGATTGATCAAACACAAACCTCTAGGCTGCTACAACTTGTACAGTAAGAGAGCTTTACTTAGCACTTATGTCAATATCAGTACGAGAGATGTTTTAATGTCAGTTTTTATTGATATTAATATCCAAGTCTGGTTGACTTCCCAACTTGCAAAGTCTGTTCAAATATGAGACATGCAAATGTGAACTGGAAACCACAACGGGATGACTCTGTTATTAGTAGTCTAAAACAAAACCATTGTTTTTTTCGTCCATTATCCGAATAATTTTCCTAATATTCACAGCTCTTCAGATTTAATCAGGACTGCACAAGGGGACTAGTAGTACCAAATAGTTTTAGTTCAGAAGAACCGTAAAAGATTAGGCAAATTAGACCAATAACAAATTAGAAAACTGCAGCGGAGCTTCATCCTGTTGTGTTTTGTTGTTTGAGTTTGATGTAATAAATTAATAAAAAGGAGGCTGGAAACTCCACAAGACGGTCTCCACATGGATGATCTGCTGGCTGTTTTGGGGCTGGATGTTTTCTCTGCTGTAGAACAAAGTTTTGTTTTTGTTGTTCAGACTCTTTGTTCTCTCGCTGCTTCCTCTCACATTCACTCGCTAGCTCTCTCAATCCCGGCTCTCTCTCTTGTTTGATTGCTGCGTGCTCCATTTGTTCACTCTATCCATGTGACTGTTTTTTTTTTAACTATTCAGAAAGCTATAAACATAACTTTGTTTTTAATGTTGACAAACAACAAGAAATTTCCATCCCTCATCCCAGTATAAACACGAGTGCCGCCCATCACTCCTTTATTTTATGAGTAAAGCTGTACAATAGTGGAAGCAGCTGTCGGTATCTGTGTTTGACCAGTCAACATTGAGTCCTGAAGACTCCATTGATCTCCTGGGAAGGACTGTACCGTGGAAATGCCCTCTTAGTCCCTGAGATTAGTTCCAGTGACTTTTTGGTCAAAAAGGGACAAAAGAGTCTCCTTAGAGATGTAAAGCTCATCCAGGGGAAAGCAACAGCATAAATGAAAAAATGTGAGCCGTCAACTAAGGAGAGGAATGTTTCTTTGCATGATTCTGACCACTGGATACCTTCAGGACAATTTTTGTGTTTGCAAGTTTGAGTCAGTGTGGCTGGAAGGGAGTAGGTGTGTTTTTGAGTACCTTGACCCTGCTGACAGCCTCCTGGGCCTGCATCATGCGTATGTTCTTGGAAGGGTTCCTCTCAGAGAGCAGCTGAGTGGAGCCCAGGTAGTTAGCAGCAAAGATAATTCCATCAATCAGGTCTTCTGGCTCGCAGGGTCCTGGGACTGAGCCAGGGAGAGGCAGAGAAGATGGTGATTAGCGGGGAGACATGGGGAGGGACAGAGCATGGTTAGACTGAGAGGGTCGGGTGTGCGGTGGGGAGGGTATTGTAATCACTGCAGTCAACGTGCTGTGTGGAAAAATGGAGCCAAACACTGTTGCTCTGAGATGGCGATAACAGGCTGGGTGGGACTGAGCAGTGAGACGGCCACTGGTTGCGAGCTAATGGAGGTGCAGAGCTGGTGGGAGGCTGGTCTGAGATTAATTTGTGTCTGTGATATGTAGATGTGGACTCTCAGACACCCACTCAGGGACACAATGTGCTGTCATGATCTGAAGGAGCAGACAGACAACTAAGCCCCTCACACATTATTAGGCCTAGCATCTGCCCAGAGGCAGGAAGAGAGCACTGGAAGAGTTATGTCAGGCCTGTGGTGTGACAGACTGAAGGCAAAGCAATATTTGGAATCGTTCCATGCAATTACAATATTTTGATTTCATCACCAAACAGGTGTGCGGACAGATTAACTTACCATCGACAAAGCTTGGGAACGATGCAACCTTCTTTGTTGGCTAGAAGACAAAAACAGGATATGACAGATAAATTGTTGTGAATACGTTTACAGTGAATTAAACATGTATCTGCAGTCTCAAAGCAACCGATCAAAACCTTTACATTTTCGAAATGTTGTTAGGCAAGGAACTGCTGCTTTTCTTAATGTACAATACTGTAATCAAACAGCATATGTCAGATCATTATTTTCATTTTAAAGAGCTGGTTTAGATCAGGCTTTGACTGATCTATCTGTCCAAATTTATGACATGATGCATGGGGAAGCCTGCTGATTTAGTATAAGAAAACACAGATGAGGAGAGAACCTGCAAGGCAAAGGGACATCCCATCCTGTAAAACCATTTCTGTCCTTTCAGTGAGACGGCCTGAGAAAAGGCAGGTTACATTTTATTTATTTGCTTCTGTGATTGCAAAACAGTGATTGTGGTTTGTCTGTGACCTTCCACAAACATGCAAGTTGACCCTCATTGCACAACACATGATGCCCTTCTGCTATTTTGGCTGACAACAAGTCCTGTGCAAATAGTATGTGTGATGCTTCAAATTTAAAATGAGTTGTTTAAGAAGTCACAATGCTACTACAATAACTGTTGTTTTCATAGCTTTAACTCTTTATCATTGGCGTCAATATTGCTTTCAGCAGCAGGTTAAATGTGCTTCCACTTGAAGAGAAGCAAAACAACTCCCCTCACCTGGTTTAAAAGATTGATGATGCAAAATACATTTACAAAATTTAGTCACGTACTATATAGACACAAAGCCAGCTAAACTCTCGATCCCTGCAGAGGAATTCCCTTTGGTGCTTTTACTTGGAACAGGCATTATTAATATCCAAACATTTCTATTATTTTCCATCAATGCCCCGCCCAACATTCACACAGTTACATGTATTTACACCTTGGTACTTCTACTGCTGCAGAAACTGCGTACATGCACTTTGCTCAAGGGCACTGCAGAAGTGGGCATAGAGAGAGTGCAAAGCGTTACTCATCCACTTCACACACTGACATAACTGTGGGAGGTGGGAGAGAGAAGATGTAAAGGAGGGAGGAGGAAGCTGCAGAAAAAGAGTAGGCCACAAATAGAGCTGTGTATTGTGCAGCAATTCATGAGAGTCAAACACTCATTCCACCGGATCTATTGGATCCTCTAACATTCAGGAAGTTTACTCCACACAAGGACAAAGGGTGGAGCCTGTACAGGAAGCATCCACCCCAGACATCTCAGTGAAAAATGGCTCTCATAAAACCGCAAGCAGACACGCTGCTCAATTACCAGGACGCTATCACGCCGTAAGCAGAGGACACGAGCTGCGATTGTAATTACACAATTACTCATTTACTCAGACAGTCACACACACACATGCACGCACACAGACTCACACACATAAACAACAACACCTCTCACGATCTCACGATAGATCAAAAACATGATGAAGGAAACACTGCGACAGAATATCCACCAACGTCTTACCTCTGGTACATTGTTGTTCTCCAGGGGAACGTTGAGGTCGGAGCGCTGCTGTTTTCTGGGTTGCTCTGCACCATTGCTCACCTGGCAGGTCAACACAGAAGAACAGGTGTGAGTGGATGAGAATTAGGATAAGATAAAACACAATAACACATGGACAACATTTGGTTCAGGTCTGAAGAAAGGTCATGGAGGTCATATGGTCATGGTTTTGAATTTGTAGGTACGACTGGTAGAAACAACATGTGTGAGAGTCCTACACTGTCAAAACCCTGTGGACTAACCATAACAAATATTTCTTTTTGAAGTTTTACCTACAAATGACACATTGATAAGTTTTGTCTTACACTTGTCCTCTAGATAGCTCTTTCTTTTGTCTCATCTCTCATCACATATGTGGACGTACACAGTACAGTACATCCAGCAAAGAGGGAGGATTACATTTGTTCCCTTGGATATCCATTTTGCAGTTCACAACTGCTCATTAACAATGGTATTACTGGCTGAAATGAAATCCTACTGCCAATAAAACCTCCTCCTCCTTGGAGTGGCAGTGAGAAAGTGAAATTCAGAAGAACAAGCCACGTTGTTGTGCATCTGAAATTGAAATTAATTACCACAAACATAACATTAGTGGCCTCCTTTGCAAAAAGAGAGCAAAAACATGAAGTCCTGATCAGTATTCATCATGCAGCCCAACTCAGTTGTGCAAACAGCCATTACATTAATGAGATTCGTGTTGTTGTTTGGTGGGATGGAATGCTAAACTGTCCCACGTGAATCCAGTCAAACTTTGTACATGCCTTCATCTGTAACAACAAATGTTTAATAAGCTACATGTAGAACTTTATCATCAATAAATCAGCACCACATCAATTTTAATCCATTAACATAATTAACATTCACAAGACCACTACTGAGATGACTGGCTGCCTCTGCCGATGTGTACATGTGTACACAACAGGGCAAATTTAGCAGGATATTTTGTAATTGAGTGTGTGCCATTGTACTCATGAAACTACTTATCAAATCAACCTTAAGACTAAAATGATATGTCTTACACTAGTTCTCCTCATACCACTTCAGCTAAAGGTAGCACTGAAGCCACCTTATCCATCCACCAAAGGAGTTGGTTGTCTGACATACAAGCTACAAGCTCAAGAAGTAATATTCCCTCAAATTTACTGCACCTGGCAATAAATAATAATTATTTAATCTTTAAAATTAAAGATATGAATACTATATTCCTTTGGAGACAATGTGTGTCCATCTGATGGATATACTGTATATGTTGAGTGTTTTATGCAAAACATTTTTGGTGGTTCATGGAAGGAATTTATAACATATGCTACTCTAATCCTACATACATATAGCACAATATTTAATACACTAATGGATAAAAGTGAACATGTTTCAGAAAAGCTATAGACCAGGGTAATTATACAAGAACTGCATACATTGTTAATATCAAACTAGTTGTTTTTAGCACTTGACCATTGTCTGACTGGTGATCATACGAATATGTAACAAATAATTTGACAGTGACATACTGATGTAGCATGATTTAAAATGAGATTACAATACCACGTAATACTTTGTTTTCCTCAAATGCATCCCACCAACAGACCGTGTGCGTACATGACCTTCCTCTGTTTTATAACTCTTTTTTTTAATCATAATCTTTTGGCTCCACACTGTGCAGCAAATCTGTTTTTTCAAATTCATTGTTGTCCTGGTTCATTCAAGGGTCATGTTGAAGAGGTGTACAGAGAACATTTCATTTGATAACAGAGGACAAAACGACAGAATCATCTTAGTGAGGGTGGGAGTCATCTGAATCTGCAGTGTACTGTACATTCTTCCACTTTAATCTAGTTACACTGTCTGACCCAGTTCTGTGCTACAAATGAGGTGCACACAGTGAATGTGCGAGCACATGTGCACACTGTGGAGCAGGTGTGTATCAGCAGGATGCCCACAGGAGACTATCCCTGTTCTCCTTTTACCATCTGACTTTTAGAAGATGGGGGAGCTCAGCATGTGTTTGAGTCTATCAATGTGACTGTAGAGTGTGTGTGCATTCATCCAGGTCTGTGAGAGGGAGAGAGATGAGGAGGGGGACATCTCAAGGTAACATGGAGGAGGGGTGAGGCTCCAGCTATGCTCTGGATGGCAATGAGTAACATGCCACCTGTAACTCATCTCCAGCTCCTCAGCACAAAGCCCTTTTAATCATTCCCGGTGGCAAAAGGTCTCTGCTACAGAGCATTAAAATAGCCTGAATATACAGTACATCTTCTCCATAGACCATATAAGCACTTCTCCATATTAGCACTGTTGTGTGACTGTTAAGTTCTTATATTCTTCCAATTCGTCTTGGAGCCTTTGTCTGTAGCTTGACTTCTGTGACACAGAAGCCTACAGTGGGAAATATAACAAGACTTAAATTCAAGTAAACACAAATATGTTTTTCATTAGAATTAAACTGCATAGGCATTGGAATAGAGAACAATTACCTTTATTATTGACTGAATTAAACACATCAACTATTATATTTGTTTTCCCTTAAATACTTTTTTTTTTTGTTTACTAAAAATCTTTATTGTGTTAGTTTCATGTTCTCTGTAGACCAAACCAACAGGGTTAAACATGAATTAGACTAACGCTAAGGGGTTATAGCGTAGCAATGGATTCTTTGCACACCACAGCTAATATAGACCTTAATGCATTGTGATGCAAAATTTGTAAATACATGACAGTGCTATGGTGGCTACAAAAATACCATATGGAAATTGAGACTTGTGTTCTTTCCTGCAAGTGTCTGATGCCTGTGAAGACCATAACAAGAGAAGCTTAAAAAGGTTTCATCAATCTTCTCCTTTTTTGTCAACACCCTGATCATCATCATCATTCCTCTAACGCCGATGTTAACATGATTACAGTTTTGATTTCAGTAGTTGGCTAGACATGACAAATGTTGCCACTGTCGCTAACCTTACCTTATATGAATGAAAGAATGTAAACACAGTCCCTTTGGGGCCTATACAGAATGAAGCATGATAATGCATGACACATCCATTCAGTTATGCTCTTGTGCTACTAACAGGTGATATCAGATGCTGAACCATAAATGAATTCCCAGCAGGAGAAGCCCATGGCAGGCTCGACGTACATCGTGACACGCAAGTATAATTCTGGCTTAAGTGAATGTGGACAATGTGAAACAACAGCAATGCTCACCTGCTCCTGTGCCCATCTCTGCCTGTCTTCAGGGGAACGTGGATGTGCCTTGATGGCCCTCTGGATGTCAGGGTTGTTGTGGTGCATGGAGGGGAGATTCAGGGACTTGGGCCTGCTGTCATGGCGGTGATGAGCTGGTGGGTAGGGGGCTGCGTCAGACTTGGCATGAGGGTAGTCACTTGGTGCAGGGTCCTGCGCCAACTCTTCTGGGCTTTGGTCAGTACCACTGCTTAGACTCCCCATGCTCATACTCATCTTTATCTCAGCAACGATTTGGTCAATGTCCTCCTCCGCCTCCTCTCCTGTCTCCCCCTCTACCACCAGCACTTTACGGCCACGGTACGGAGAGACTCGCACTGAGTTCCCATTGTCCTCGGGGGCATAGTAGTCTCCAGTGTAGGCCCTTCCATGTCTCTCCTCCTCTTCACCTTCCTCGTCTTCTTCCTCATTAGGGCAGTACTCTTCGCTCTCTGCCTCCTCCTCATCGTCTTGGGTGCGCAGGGTGTCTTGCAGGGAGGGTTGGAGGTGGTGATGATGGTGATGGTGATGGTCTAGGATGGGTTCTGGTCTTCCATTGTATATCTGCTCATCTGGATCTTGCTCCACCACCTCACAGCGAACCTCTCCCTCTCCCTCAGCCCACTCCTCCACCCTGTGCCTCTCTCGTCCCACCCACTGCTCCTGCATGACCTGGCCCTCCTCTCTCCACTCCTCCCTCGCATCCTCATCTCCCTCTCTCCACTCTTCCCTCACTTCTTCCTCCTCTTCTCTCCACTCTTCCCTCACTGCTCCCTCTCCCTCCTCATCTTCCACCCATTCCTCTTCTCTCACCTCCCCTTCAGCCTCTCCTTCCTCAACCCATCCTTCCACAGCCTCCTGGCATTCATCAGTGTGGGGTCCAACTGGTTGCATGGTGCCTGCACAGTCACCCTGGCTGTGGCTGTGGCTGTGGTTGCATTCTCCCTGGCTGCTGCAATCCATACCTTCCAGGTAGCTGTCGTCCTCTGGGCAGTAGCGGATATAGTAAGTCACACCCTCGTCTTCCTCTGCCAGTCCTGGAGGGTTTATGATCACAAAGAGACATGTTTCTTAATCTAGGGCTTGTTTATTAAGAATCTCCAATTGTCTCTGAAGCACCATGTTATATATTATTCATCTCAAACAACTACATAACATTGGAAGGCATGGCTTCCAAGACTGGTTTCCAAGTCTGTCATGAGGGAATTCAGATATGCTCCAAAAGAAAAGAACTACTTGATTTCTTGCAAGGATGGCAGTACTGGTGGGTTTTTTTTTCAGCCATGCTAGCAGCATGGGCCTTGGGATGTCAGTGCTGGCCAGTCCACTGCTTTGATCCAGACTGAAATGCCTCAACAACTCTTGAATGACAGATGTGTGGTCCTCGGAAGGACAAATCCTCATGAATGAAGTGATTCCCTCAATTTCCCTCTAGTCCCACCACGAGGCTGACGTTTGTTTTCTTTAATCGAAATGTCTCAATAACTATTGGATGCATTGCCATGAAATTATACATTTATATATTGCCGTGAAATACAGACAGACCCCCTCAGGATGAATTATAATATCTTTGATGATCATGATTAGGCCACCACTCTCCCATCAGCCTCAGTTGTATTTAGTGTTTTGTACTAATTAGCTGAACACCAGCAGATCAGCATTATCACTGTGAGCATGTTAGCATGCTGATGTTAGCATTAAGCTTAAAGCACCACAGGCTACCGAGCTTATCATGTATGAATACCAGAATAGCCTCTTCATCTACTTTCAGCAATGGTGCAGTCTCTGTTTGAATGTTACATTTCAGTTTTTATTTATTTCCTCTGCTTTCCTGCATATGCTTTTACATTCACTTTCAGTTCAGTTGTTGGTGAACAGTGATAAAGAAATAGAACAAAATCAGTGCTGCAAACATAAGGGTACTCTTTTTGTCCCCCTCAACTTTCTTCACAACAAAGCTCGTTGGGAATCTCAACAATACGCAGAACTGATAATGGAAAATAATCACAATGAAAGGGCAATGCTTACAATAACAATATATCTTGACGTCACACTTACCGTCATCATAATCTTCCTCATCATCTGAGGTGTTGTTGATATAGTCAGAGCTGGAGTCATCATCCAGGCTGTCACCTCCACCGTGGAAGTCCGCCTGTTCATGGTCATCTTGGTCATGTTCATGTTCTGGCGTGGAGGGTGTCGCTGGCCGCTGATCCTCCAGTTCTGCATCTGCTTGGTTGCTGTACCGCTTCACTTCAACTTCTGTGTCTACATCTACGTCCGAATGATTGCGACCAATGTCTTGAGACTTGGGAGAAGAATATTGTGCCTTACAGGAACGGGGGAGGGGTTTCGGATCATGTGACTCTTTGGGGTAGCGGACTGGGCGTTGCCGAGGGGGGAGTGTTTTCAGATCACATGGCTCTGTAGGATGAGGGGTGGGACAGGAGACAGGGCCTGGAGCGGCCATACTGTTTCCTCCACTGGTCCCTGGCCTCTTCCTATGAGCCATGATTGGCGGCTTACAGGCCATGCATTGTTATTGGTTTGATCCTGGGAAACAGATAAAGACACAGGAGCAACATCAAATACAACTGTTAATCCACTCATCCATTCACAAGAAAGAAACAAACTATAATAAAATTTAATGAAATAAAAATGTTTGGGGCTAAAGACAGTAAGCTTTGACGCTTTTAAGACAACTCGTGTGTTTGTGTCTTGTGTTTGTGTGTTTCGGCACGCCAAGCAAATTGATACCACCCTTCATCAAAATGCCAAAAGTAGATTCCCTTTATCCAACACACATACTGTATGCAGTACACCCTTCCAAACATAGTGCTTCATTTATCTCCCTCTCTCTTTTTCTACACTTTGCATACAGCTGCAACATATTTTTAGTGCCTGACAAACCAATCTATTCTTGTTCTTGTCTCTGGTATTCTTCACAAACACTTTTGAGCCTACTTAGCACAACTTTGAATTCAGATATACAACAGCGTGCTAAATATATTGTACGGATTCAACTTTACGATGGACACAAAGAGTAGGCATATCAACTTCACAAAAAACTAAGGAGACACTGCCACACAAAGAGTCAATACTTAAATCAAGGTCTTCTCCACATACTGTAGGTGCTGCACATGTGCACTCATACCACTGGGCTTTCAGATGATCAGTCAATTAAGACTCTTACTGATTCTTTTGTAGCCTGCTAAGTGAGAATGGTCAATCTGCGAAACTAGGAAGACTACTCTTTGCAAGACCCGGTTAGGTAGTGCAGGTGAGAAGACAGAAAAATGTTTCTTATACTGTGGTTAACAAGTAACCTGGTGTATGTGATGAAACTCAAGGAAATAAGTCCCTGGTTTTACCATCTTCAGCTCTAAATCATCAGTAATCAAACTGTTGAAATCAAGGCCAGCCTTTTCCAAAACCTTAACCTATATATATTTATTAATAATGCACACGAGGACCAGGATGGGATCATCAATTAACACAGACACCAAAGCAGGTACAGTTAATTACACAGGGATTTTAAAGGTGCAGTTTCCCCTTAGTTGTGTAAAAAAAAGGAGAAATAAAGAAAATGTAAAATCAATCAGTCAATGTCTGTTTCCTGAAAGTAAGAATCCTATTTTATCTAGTATTTCCACTCTTGTCTTTCTGTAGTTAAAGGGTGTAAGTTGTCTTTTCCATGGAGTGTAGACAGTTTACATTGTCTATTAAAAATGTAAATAGTAGGACTTTTCTTTTGCTTACAGCCATTTAGATCTTCAGAGGGTAGATGTTGCTTGGCAAACCTTTCTCCAAAATAATGTGAGAAAAACAACACATCAATACTACAATCCAGTACTCTTAACTTCAAATGTACTACTTTCTCCCAAAAAGGTTCAATATATGGTATGGACCACACCAAACGGCCAGTTTTACAAATACATGACCCAGTCAAAGGAACAAGAAGATATTCTTGCATTGGTTATATTTACATTCAGGAAGCAAGAGCAGCCCAACTGTGACAAGTGAGATCAAACAGATTTTATATCTGTATTATGCCTACTTTCCCCGGTACAGAAAGTTACCCAAACAAGATAAAGGTATCCTATAAATCACGAATGACATAAAAAACACATGCAAACCAGCATCAACAGAGACAAACAAACAGATTACAGGATTAGACCCATAAGAGCACATCTGTATTAGTCATACTGCATTTTAACAACCAACTAAAAAAGAGCAAATGTTCTGTGTATTTCTTTAAGTCAAGTGCACCTTCAGTGCCTTGTCATCCATTTTGTCCCAATCCCCACTCCGTTGTGCCATCCAGTTGCCACGAACAACTGCCTTAAGAAGGACCTTGTTGCTGCTTTCCCCCATTTCACTTCACCATAATTACATTTTCCATCACCAGCCATTACACTGGTTAATTACCTCTGCACAACCTGGCACAAACACACAAATACAGAACGGAGCACACACCCACCCACACACACACACACACACACACACACACACACACACACACACACACACACGCGCACACAGTTGGTTGTTCCTCAGGTAGCCAAGTCAGGGGACTAAGATTACATGTACAGTCAAAGTCCATGTACTGGGCTGACTGGTTCTAAACAACACAACTAGCATGGAGGTTACTGATCACAGTATTTGTAAATGCACACACAGACACATGGACACCCATATTCAGTACACCTGATGAAATACAGCAACATGTACATCTGATGAAGCAATTTACTCATCATTTAAAACAGCTCATAAAAGGTTTTCCCTCCCAATGTTTGCCAATCACTTTAAAATGACCTTCTTCACATGATGCAAATCATGTATCTATGAGTCTATCTCTTACCTGAGGTCCTGAGCTGGGTTGTGGTATACAATAGCACTGGGACCTGCTGTAACAACGGCCCCATCCTCCCTCCTTTCCTTCCTCGCTTTGCTCCTTGCTCCTCCCTTCCCCCACCAGCTGCTACACAGCATGCACCTCCCTGACTCCACCCTCCCTTTTTCGTCCACATTATATCCCAGCATCCTCCTTTAGAGACCCAGCCCCGCCCTGGCCAATTCCCTAGAGCTGAGGGTAAGAATTGGTAACTATGGGTAACTGCATCCCCTGGGGATTGATACCCTTTGACCTCCTCTTTGTTGCCTTCCTAGATTCACAAGCCCTCATTTTCTGGTATGGTGTTGCCCGACTGTTGCAACATTAGTGTTTCACATCATGTTTTTTGATTTTTTTTACATTTTTCCTGAGTGCCAAAACAACTGCCAAATGTAAATTTTGAAAACCTAGCCAGGTGGCTTTTCCCAAATCTGTATTTCAGATTTAGTTAATTGAATTTGCATGCATTTGTACACGAATGATAATGCCATCCTAACAAGACACCCACAAGATCTGCCCCACCTGTTTAGCACTGTTAGACCAGATTGAGAATGTTTTATGGCATACAACAAGTACCACCATACTTCTGCACAGAGGATTTGTTAGCACTTGTATGATTTGTTTATCTGTTGTCTATTTACCAACCTATCCATAACCTCAACTTTAACTATATGAGCACAATGATCCTCTACAAAATACTAACAAATTTGTTGTGTTTGGGATTTCTTTTACATTTTAGGTAATAAAGATACCTATAAAGAAACCTGTAAAACATTGCAATCCTTATGCACAAGTATTTTTTATTTCAGACAGTCATTAGTGCTTGGAAATCTACTGGGATCTACTTGGAAAGTAGATCAGGAAATTTATTTTTTAGCAGCTACTGAAGCTGCAGGGGAAGAGAAACACAATGCCTTGCTCATGAGCATGTCCGCTTTGTTTCACTGCCAACAACCAGATTTTCCCACCTACTTTAGGCTCTTGGTGATTTAAGGACAATATAATTTTGAAAATCCTCTAATCCAGCAGCTGGCAGTCAGGTGCCATTGAGCCATGTGTGACCACACAGGTGGCTCTAGTGAGTTCAACACAGGGGCTGTTGATGCTGAATTGCTGTAGAGGGAAGTCGGTGAGGGGGACCTACCACACCAAATCAGTTATCTCCCCTATTGCAGTGACCTACAGTTTCTCCATATTTTTCACCTCGGTGTGTTCTACTCTTCTTTGACAAGCAAAACACCAAGGTGAGACAAAACTTTACAGAGCCAGTTGCAATTATTTTATCACATTCATGACATATTCTCAATTTGTTCAGAGATTAATGACAAACATAGTAACAGTGAAATGGTTAGCTAGTTTGTTTTGTTCAACTCTCTGTAATCTAATATTAGAGTTGAATTCAGACTACTGACTAGTAATTTCCTCTTTCCTCAATGTATGTGAATATCTGCGGTCAGCTGGAGCTGTAGTCTCTGTGGTTTGTTCAACTTGAAATAGGAAATATTAGGAAACATTAGGAAACGTTAGGCAACATTAAGCAACATTAGGCGATGTTAGGTGATGTTAGGTGATGAGCTAACAGGCAGTTGAATTTCTTGCAAGCCAGAATCCATCTTGCCAGGCTCCAGGCTATTCACTTGTGGTTTGGACCAATCAACGTCCCATGAGGGAGCAACTACTGCTACAGCTACACTACAGCTCCTAAAGAGGTTAGCAGAGATGCTGCTGTAGCATCAGTTATATCAGAACTGGAGAGTATTTCTTCATCAAAAGAGCAAAGAGTAGCCCTGAAGGCTTTTCTCCATGGGAAAGATCTTTTTGCTCTTTTTTCAACTTGCTCCACTGGTAGTGAAAAAAATGGGAAGGATGGAGAATCTGACTGGTTGAAGTTAGCTCGTGATAGACGGTGATAGACAGATGGTTCATCCAATCCTCTGCCAAGTATTTTTTTAAAGCACCTGCCCTTTTCCAAACAGTTTCCAATGAAGCCTTCCCAGATGGTTCTGTGTAACAAACCATCTGGCGAGTCAGGTTAGTGATGTGAAGCAATGCAGACGGCCTTTGTCACAGATATCTGAAATTGGCTTTGACCATGTCTTTCATCTAATTTCTAATTAGATGAATTAATTTTACCAAACTGACATCTTTTTGCATCTGTTCACGTCTTAGATAAATTTGAGGGGTTTCCCAGTAAATTTCTGATATAAATTGCAGAGAAATTGTGGATTGTAA